>NC_042512.1:6444171-6658397 GCF_900963305.1 Echeneis naucrates | reverse complement strand
TAGAAGTTTAGAAAATGAAAGTCAAACAACTGCACCAACAGGAAGCAGCTTACACAACAGTACAATACAAACATGAAAAGATTTAATGAGAAAATGAAACAACACCTGAAACGACTTGAACTGACTGACGGAGCAAACATGTTTCCTGCAGCAGAGAGAGGAGGGCAACGGGGCAACTGTGCTCCCCCAGCAAACCAGCCCGTACAGCCAATCCTTATCTTAGTGTGGAACCAAACCACTGCACTGCTATTTGGACTAAAGCTTTGCTACCCAATCACAGCAAAATTGATGTTTTCCTGAGGTGGTGATGTTTACATTAGGTATGTTTGGAGCCACCTTATTTCCATTGCTGCAGTGTGTTGGTCATGTACATTCATGTAACTGCTTTGGGGTCAGTGGTTCATGTAAACATTATTATTCTAATAATGGACCAGGTGGGAAGGTTCCTTGGAAAATGAAAGCATTAGTTCTGACAATCAGTTTGATATTCAAACTAAATTGGCATTATGACTGAAATATCCCAAACTCAACCAACAGAGCCATGTTACATGTGGATGAAATTAATATTCTATATTTGTGATTTCTCTGATATTTTCATTCATAAATTATGTTGTGATATTACAGATATTATCAACAAACTGTTCCTAAAGCAGAGAGATAAACGGTCTCTGGATGTTTGGAGGAAGCCAAAATGAAGAACCTACCGTCTTAATAAGAACACTTACAGTGTGGAACCTTACATTAAGAATAAATGAACTAAAAGACAAAGCTCATTATGGACAGTTGTGTTCAGGAACACTTCCATTAGTCCCAGAAACAGGGAGCTTTAATGCCACACCTGAGGAAGACCGGATTTGTTCACTATGCAAACTGGATGAAGTAGAAAGTCAGATCCATGTTTTGTTTTTGTCATAGTCCACTCCTGGTTCTCCCCTCCACCACCCACTCTACCTGCCTGCTTACCTCTCTTAATCAGGATTAAGGGGCCTAACCTGCCTTCGGCCCCAGACCACTACTCCTCATCTCTGCCCCGGTAACCTGACCTGCTGCCTGTCTCTAGACTCTGCCTGCCGTCTGTTTGGGGTGCTGCACGTAGTCAGTAAAGTTCTCAGCTGTTCCAGTCTAGACTTGTGCCATTCTTGGGTGAGAGAGCGAACCCATTACAGTTTTGTTGTTCTGTGTATGAGCACCTCAGAGGTGGTTTTGTTGGCAAAAAGGTTTATATCTGTGTTGATTTCTTTGATTTTGGATGATTCTAAGAAACATTGAAATAATATTTAATATTTTAAATTAATATATGATGTCCCCTTTCAAAAACATTAGATTAATGTTTTCCATTCCGATGTCATTTTGAAATAAACTTTTTCAAAAGCTATTTTCAAACATTTAACAGTTAAATGTCTAAAACCTGAAGAGGATTTTCCCTCATAAATATAAACCTGTCTGCAGGTCAGAGTCACCACAACTGTAACATCATATTAATCTGAGAGCAGAAATAAAACATCAGTCTGACCTCAGAGTCTCCAGTCTGCAGTGAGGACTCTTCAGAAAACCACACAGATCCTTCAGTCCTGAATCCTTCAGGTCGTTCCGATTCAGGTCCAGTTCTCTGAGATGGGAGGGGTTGGACTTCAGAGCTGAGACCAGAGAAGAACAGCTGATCTCTGACAAACTGCAGTTCTCCAACCTGAAAGAATAAAAGATGTGACTTTAGGAGACAAAGTTCCTGCTTGAAAGGGTTCAATGTTTCATCATCTGTTCAGAGCTGAAGGTTTAGAAAATGAAAGTCAAACAGCTGAACCAACAGGAAGCAGCTTCACAACAGTCAAATACAAACAGTGACAAGATTTAATGAGAAAATGAAACAACACTGTAAAGAACCTGAACTGACTCAAAGTGTCAACATTGTGATTTTAACACATCAGAAATAACCAAACAGCAGAGTCAGCCAAACTTTATTTCTATCTCTGATTCTGTCATCATTAATGATATATTTGAAGAAACATGAACAGTTGAATGTGGAAATCATACTTAACCCTCCTATTATCCTTGGGGTCAATTTGACCAAATTCAATGTTTATCATTCAAAAAATATTAGTTGACTTTTTTTTTGGCTTCATGCATGGATCGTATAGTGGGATGTGTATTACCGATAAACACAGGAGGGTGAACTCAGTAGGGGGCAGGGATGGTTCCCAGACAAGGCCACAGACAAAGAAACAAAAGGACAAAGGAATGACACTCAGGTAGACACTGATCAGCAGGGGAGCGAAGACAGGAGGAAATATCATTTGGTTGGGTTTGCCCCAGACGTGTAATGGCAAGTCCCTTTTCAAAGGAAATGTATGTAAGATCGTAAATTCTTCTTCAGTTGATACAGGACATGCGGGGTATGAATGTGTGTATCTGACATATTACTAACACCTTCCGAAGTAGCTGAAACTGATATTTCCCGTGCTGTGGAGGGCGGGTTTTCCCGTTCAAAGACATTGGTAGTTCATTCAAAATAAGGGAGGAGCAAACATATAAAAGCTTGCTGTCTATCCAAATCATTCCTCATTGTGCTGTGTAGACTGCAGCTCTCTCTCTCTCTCTCTCTCTCTCTCTCTCTCTCTCTCTCTCTCTCTCTCTCTCTCTCTCTCTCTCTCTCTCTCTCTCTCTCTCTCTCTCTCTCTCTCTCTCTCTCTCTCTCTCTCTCTCTCTCTCTCTCTCTCTCTCTCTCTCTCTCTCTCTCTCTCTCTCTCTCTCTCTCTCTCTCTGAAAAGGTTTACTGTCAGTGATGTTGGAACAGCTCTTTGACAGTGAAAGTGACACAGAAGATTGTGTTGAGAAGGACCCTGATTTGGAGGCATTATCATCTGATGGGAATTAGAGCGTTGACCCTCCTGTTGTCACTCAACCACCAGCGACACAATCCCCTACAAAATGAAAATATGGTCCCTTTCTCCACTTCAACAACAGGGTAGACTTAGTGCTGCTAATATCAAAATGCCTCCAGGCCCAACCGGATGTGCAGTCAGCCGTTTTGAAGATCGGGACACTTGGGAAGACTTGGATGTAGTTGACTTGGAAGCCTACATTGGCCTGCTCATTTTGGCTGAGACTGGAAAGGCAATATTTCCAGCCACCATGTCTTTGAAGACATTCCAAGTTTTGTCCCGTGTCATACGCTTTGATGACAAACAAACAAGGCAGGGCCAAGTTGTACATTGTATGAATTAAATGAATTACATTGTACCAGTACATTGTATGAATGTAGTGGAATGATGATTAGCATTTGCATTAAAAAGACAATACTTTGATATATTTAAATAAATTGCTGGTTAAGCTCCTTGATTCCTGGATTGTACGAACAGCCAGACAGGTACGACTGCCAAACTGCAACCTTGAGGATGAAACGAGCTTGAAGAAAAAGGGGAGAGGAAGCTTTGATATCCGGGTGGAGGTGAACCACAACATCTGTGCTGTCAAATGGTACGACAACAGAGCAGTCACACTACAGTCACAAAACTAAATACAGTTTTAGTATTCACACAAACATGAATTCTGACCTGAGAGCTTCCAGCTCACAGTGTGGACTCTTCAGTCCAGCAGACAGCAGCTTCACTCCTGAATCCTGCAGGTTGTTGTTACTCAGGTCCAGATCTCTCAGACTAGAGGACTGGGAGCTGAGGACTGAGGACAGAGCTTCACAGCTTCTGTCTGAGAGGTTACAGCCACCCAGTCTGGAGAGGAAATGGTAAAATAAGATTAGGTGATTTAAGAAAAAAAAGATTTACTTAATCTGGATGGATTTATTTGCACATACAGAACTTTGTTGGAGGCTTTGACCACTGGCAGCAGCCTCAGAAGAGCCTCCTCTGAAGCAGAGTATTTCTTCAGGTCAAACACGTCCAGATCTTTTTCTGATGACAGTAAGATGAAGACCAGAGCTGACCATTGAGCAGGAGAAAGTTTATCTGTGGAGAGACGTCCTGATCTCAGGGACTGTTGGATCTCCTCCACCAGAGAACCATCATTCAGTTCATTCAGACAGTGAAACAGGTTGATACTTTTCTCTGGAGACACATTCTCACTGATCTTTGTCTTGATGTACTGGACTGTTTTCTGATTGGTCTCTGAGCTACTTCCTGTCTGTGTCACCAGGCCTCGTAGGAACGTTTGGTTGGTCTGCAGTGAAAGACCCAGAAGGAACCGGAGGAACAAGTCCAGGTGTCCATTTGGACTCTGTAAGGCCTCATCCACAGCACTCTGGTAGAGACGTCTTGGTTTAGATCCAGTCCTCATTAGTTTAAACTTCCGAGTTGTTTGTTTTTCTGACATCAGACTGGCTCCAGACTTGATGAAGGTCAGATGGACATGAAGAGCAGCCAGAAACTCCTGAACACTCAGATGGACGAAGCAGAAGACCTTGTCCTGGTACAGCCCTGTCTCCTCTTTGAAGATCTGTGTGAACACTCCTGAGTAAACTGATGCTGCTCTGATATCGATGCCACACTCTGTCAGGTCTGATTCATAGAAGATCAGGTTTCCTTTCTGCAGCTGCTCAAAAGCCACTTTTCCCAGAGACTCAATCATCTTCCTGGTCTCTGGACTCCAGTGTGGATCTGACTCAGCTCCTCCATCGTACTTGACCTTCTTCAGTTTGGACTGAACCACCAGGAAGTGGATGTACATCTCAGTCAGGGTCTTGGGCAGCTCTCCTCCCTCTCTGGTCTTCAACACCTCCTCCAGAACTGTAGCAGTGATCCAGCAGAAGACTGGGATGTGGCACATGATGTGGAGGCTTCGTGAGGTCTTGATGTGGGAGATGATCCTGCTGGCCTGCTCCTCGTGTCTGAACCTCTTCCTGAAGTACTCCTCCTTCTGGGGGTCATTGAACCCTCTGACCTCTGTCACCATGTCAACATACTGAGGAGGGATCTGATTGGCTGCTGCAGGTCGTGTGGTTATCCAGAGGCGAGCAGAGGGAAGCAGTTTCCCCCTGATGAGGTTTGTCAGCAGCACGTCCACTGAGGTGGACTCTGTAGGATCAGTCAGGACCTCAGTGTTGTGGAAGTCCAGAGGAAGTCGACACTCATCCAGACCGTCAAAGATGAACACAACCTGGAAGTGATCAAAGCTGCACATTCCTGCTTCTTTGGTTTCAGTGAAGAAGAGATGAACAAGTTCCACCAAGCTGAACTTCTTCTCTTTCAGCACATTCAGCTCTCTGAAGGTGAAGGGGAATGTGAACTCTATGTCCTGGTTGGCTTTGTCTTCAGCCCAGTCCAGAGTGAACTTCTGTGTTAAGACGGTTTTCCCAATGCCAGCCACTCCCTTTGTCATCACTGTTCTGATTGCTTGGTCTCTTCCAGGTGGGGGTTTAAAGATGTCTTCTTGTCTGATGCTTGTTTCTGCTCTGTCCTGTTTCCTGGATGCTGTTTCAATCTGTCTGACCTCATGTTCCTCATTGACCTCTCCAGTCCCTCCCTCTGTGATGTAGAGCTCTGTGTAGATCTGATTCAGAAGGGTTGGGTTTCCTGCTTTAGAGATCCCCTCAAACACACACTGGAACTTCTTCTTCAGGCCAGATTTGAGTTTACGGTGACAAACAAGACTATGAGTTTCTGAATGAACAAAAACAACAAAAGGGATTAAAAAAAATTCAAACTACAAGGTTGATGTTTACTTCACCTAAGGAATAAGAATATGATCATATTTCTCTCCATCTCCTCAGACTTTAGTAAATGTCTGATTGATTCATCAAGTTAAATCCTCTTACTGCTCTGCAGACAGTCAGCCAGCTCCTCCTGCTTCATCCTCCTCAGGAAGTTCACTGTGATCTTCAGAAATGCCTCTCTGCTCCTCCTCTGCTCTTCATCAACCTCATCATCCTCATTCTTCATGAATTGTGGGTAATCTGGACTCAGACTCCTTTCGATTTTCTTCAGCTCGTTCTTCACAAAACAGACGATGTTCTCCTCCAGCAGCTGGAACACAATAACATCCTGTGTAAAGTTCACTCTCAGTATAAACTGATGGATCAAAGCATCAGATCATCAGTCAGCAGAGTTCAACTTTAGCTGCTGCTGTATCATCTGCTGCCACGTCTCTTTCCAGAGCTACACAGAAAGATTCAGACCTGCTGACTTCACTAAACTAACTTCACTGGTGTAACTTACTAAGTTTGACTTTAGATTCTGACAACACAGAGATCCTGATCATCACATGAAGACCAAACTGATACAGCCCTTCAACACATCAACTTAGGAAGTGAAAATTCAGGGTATTAACTGTGACTGTGGCTGAAGATGGATCAGACCACCTGAACTAGTTCACTGATGAATGATTCCATCTTTAAACCCTGTAGAGACAGAGTCCATGGAGGTCCAGCACTGAATCTGATTAACTTTGGTCTTTGTTATTAAGTCACAGCTCAAATTATCTGGAAAACAACTAAATATTGAACTTTACTTTAAGATTCACTGTAGATGAAGAAGAAGGAGCAGAAATGTTTTGTAAAAGTCTCCAACAGACCATATTCATACAGAACATATCTGTTGAGGCTGATGGATTATTGCTCTGTGGTGAACTACAACTCCCAGTCCTCTCCCACTCTCTCCCACCCCAAACCTGTTCAATCCCAATTCAACTCCTGTCTGTCACAGAGTAAAGCTCTACTGGTCTAAAGAGTGCAGCTTCAAACTCAAGTCTTTGTTGGTGTCTGTTGTAGTCACTGGATGAACATTTACACACCATAAATATGGAGTCCAGGTCTGTGTGATTATGTTTGTCAGACTGAACTCTGAGGAGAAAAGACAAACACACAGTTTGTTCCAGGAGTTTTCTATGAACACCAGAGAAACTGATAGACAAGCTTTGATACCTTTAATGAGTCAAACAACAACAAATGATCAGCTTTTACCTTTTTTCTTTGATAAAGTCATCCATGGACCGATCACTCTTCATGGACACACAGCTGGATACAGCAGACTGTTGTCCTCCCTTAAACATAATAGGACGATTCATAGACCGATCACTCTTCATGGACACACAGCTCAGTTCAGGAGAATCTGGTCTTGACTTCTGGTTACTAGTGGAAACCAAATTGACATTAAAATAATCAACAACCAAGAAACTGAGCAGAAAAAGATAAGTTTGATTTTCATTTCTGATCCAGAATATTTTATTGTGGGGTTTCATTTTAATTAAATGTACATATTACATAGACCTTTTGGATATTTTTCATTAACTCATATTAAGCATTTTGTTGCCTGATTTGAAAAGGCCAAGACAAATAAAGATTATTATCATCATCATCATCAGCCTGGGGATCTAGCTCAGTTGTAGAGTTGCATGCTTTTCATGCAGAGTCCCCATGTGCAAAACCCAGATAAATGGGGAGGGTTGAGGCAGGAAAGACATCAGGTTTAAATTGTTGCCAAATTCATCATGCAAGTGACAGAGCTGACTTGCTGTCACATAGGGAATAGGGAAAAGCCAGAAGAGAGAGCGAGGAAAAAAAACAAAAAGGTATGATTATCATTATTACTCATAATATCTTCAAAATGTTGGTTGAGCTCCCTGTAAAAACAAGGACAAATAAAAAAGCAGCAGAAAAAGTTCAGCAGTAAAAAATGTAAGTGACACTGAGAGTGAATAATGATGGAGCAGTGATCTGAGTGCTGAGCTCTGACAGATGGACAGTTAGAGATCCTCATCTCACCTCTGAGCTTTGGTCTGACTCTCATGTTCCCCACACAGAGTGGTTTTAGAGGGAGGGGCTCCCGCCTCTCTGTCCTCACACTGATTCATAGCTGAGCCTCCACCTTCACACAAACACAACAAAAAGATTCATTACAACAGGATTTACATCACAGGACACATAATCAGCATTACTGTCACTAATATATCATTAACTTCAGCCTTTAACTCCAAACAAACTGTTTGACTTTTCTCTCTGTGTTGATTTCAGTCAGATTCTCTTATAAACAGAACATTCCTGATTCATGTTAATTCCAATCTGCAATGTTATACATTGGCATTAGCACTTTATTTCAAACAAACTCAGATCACCATTTACTTTTTGATTTAATTTTAATAAAGTAAATTTGAGGGCCAAATGATTCCTTCAGAAGCCAAGAGGGGAAGAAAAAAAAAAATTACAACTAAACCAGTCTGACCGGTGTCAGGAAACCCCAGACCAGAGGAGGTGGTTCTCTCATCTGATGTTTAGGATGCACCTTAAACATTTGTTTCTTTGACACATTATTTAAATACTGTGCCTCCGCAACGTCACATGGATCAGTCTGATCTGTCAGTAATCAGGAAGTTTCAGAGAAATGTATCTCAGATCTGATGGTGCTTCTTTCTGTCCACTAGATTGTGGTATCTGACTGTGAGATGTAGTAATGGTGCTTTGATTTAATTCATGTCACGTTACAAGGTGTGCTGCCTTAAACCTTAGATGGCTTCATCTGGGAATACTCAGTGTGTATAATTAACAGTAAGAGCTGAATTCTTTCAGTCAAGTTCATCCAAAGTTTGTTCTGTCATGGCTCAACTGTAACACAGCACACCAGTTCAAGGAAATCAACTTCATCATTAAAGTTGTTAAAAAAATAAGTTGTTTCACTTAGATGTATTATTTGTGATCATTTAGGCAACTTTAAAAATAAATAAATAAATCTGAATTTAAATTAGAAATTTCTTGACTTTACTCAGTGAATCTTACTTTATATTAGAACAAGAATTAAGTGAAGAAACAGTTCTCTACTAATTACAGATAAAATATTAACAGATAATTGGTAATCAGGGGTTGTCTTCACATTTCTGCCTATCCCTGAGAACACACAGAAAAGAAATTGTTACTTTTTTTTAAGTCATCACAATCAAAGTCATTTGTGACAGGTATTATATTTTACATGTTTGACATGTTACAAAAATGTTTAAATTAAAAATTTTGAGTTTTGATTTGGTCTTTAAAAAAAAAAAAAAGACTGTTTCCATGTCCTTCCATTGTTGTGAAGCTGTGGTGGTCATTTTTGCATTCATATTGGTTCAATTCTCAGGAGATAACAATTCCCTGTTCTGTTTCCCGTTTAATGTTTGCTATTGTTGACACCTGAAAGAACCATAAAGTCTGGAAGTCAGACAGTAAATAATCCCGAGAGGTAGCTGCTACTAATTAAGTGTAGTTATTTTCCCGTAGACTTCATTACAATCAGACTTACACCAAGTGGAGTCATCGTCTTAGTTACAGTCTGATCTCAGTAATCATGGTCATTAGATATTTACAGAGCTTTATGATCTGATTCTCTCCAACTAACCCATCACAGGACGTTAGTTCTCTCCTGGCTCATTAACATGGAAGAAATAATTACTAAGGCAAACCATCTTTATCTGTGACGGCAACTCTACATTTGGTTATTGATTTATAGTCAAGTGTGTTACATTTAATCACAAAATTTGTATTTGTTCTCGAATTGAGCACAACTGTTTTATTTACAGAAAAAAAACTTGGTAAAATAAATTAATTCACCTATTTTACTATGCCTTTTACTTTACTGTGTTTGAGAAATCAAACAGTTTCAGTGCAGACAAGTCTGTCAGTGATAATTATTGATGTTGATCTTAAAAAAATAAATAAATCAAAAGACAACGCCTCAGTCATTATCTGAGCTGTCAGACCAGTTCTGCCATTAAACTGTCAGTTGGCACAATTGTGGTGTCAAAGTATGACGACAAATGCAGGCAGACACACAGTGAAGATCAGTGCTCTGTTGATTTGTTTAATGGCCATTAATACAACTTTTCTTCAAATCATCCTTTAACTCAAAGAGAAACTAATATTTGTACACATCTGAAAACAGCCAATCAGCATCCAGAAAAGTTCTCCGTCCAGTCAAACAGTGAAACAACACAATGTGATCACAGTGATCCTGTTCACACATTTACAGATTCTCACCTGCTGAACTCACTTCAGGGAGACTTTCTGACACTTTCCAGCTTCATGTGAAGAGAAGAAGCTGCTTGTTCTCCCTCATCAGTCCTGGTGTCTGTTTGAGCTGAGGAAAAGTTACATCCTCATAACTTCAGAGTCCAAAGTATGAAACATTAAAACCGCTCCAACCTGTTTTTGGTTTGTTGTTGTACTGCTGCTGTTTGTCAGCGAGGTGTTACGGTCACTAAAATAGGACCCCGATGGAGAAACAGATCCGGTAAAACCGAGCCCAACAGAAATAGTCCGGTAGGGATACAAAAGTCCAACAAAAAGAGGAAACACAGACTGAGCTCGACTTTCTGAAAAACTAACAAAGTAACAACAGAGAGAGAAAACAAAAGGCGAGACTGAACAAACAGGGAACCAAGAGAGAGGCTGACTGAGAGACACCGGAGAACCTGAACGGAAACAGAGAAAAGACCCGATAATAATAATAATAATAATAATGTAGCAGTATAGAGGGCGCTGTGATTAATTAGGTACACCTGGCGGCCGTTACCTGGTCATGCTTTAAAGGAGGCAGCGTTCTCTTGCCCTTCCTGCACCTCCCTGATTCACTTCCGGGTCAGCCGTGTTGCTAGCAGTCCGGCGGCACTGCTTGCTCTGCAGGTTCTGCTGACTGTCGAGTCTGGAGGGATGGCGACTAACTGTGCGGGTTTCTCTTTCTAGCTCTGTGTCAGCATTTGACGCACTTCCGGGACCCCCCTAACTGGCTGAGGCTGCCACGGACGAGTACTACCGTCACCGCTGGCTTCTGGAGCGGCTGTTGCTTTGTTTCCTCCTGGTTGCTGCTTTGTCTCCTCCCGGTTGCTGCTTTGTCCCCAGTTTTGCTGCTTTGTCTTCGTCCCCTTCGGCTGCACTGTTCTCCTGCTGCTTTTCCTACTTCGGCAGTGTTGCCTCCTGCGCAGGCTGTAGTGGTGTGTCGGCTCGGACTCCGGCTTAACTGCGCAGCTTATTTGAATGACTGTGGCTCGGTGACAGGCAACCTTGTACTCCTTACTGTCACCAGCACCAACTTGGTCGCGTCCACGGCAGACGCCTGGACCTGACTTTTAAGGATTTCCTGTATGAGTGATGCATGGGGTTTAATTTGGGGTTGATTATTTAGTTTCGTTTATTTATTTCTATTCTGTTTCCTTGTATTAAGTCGTGTATTTGGATTTAGTGGGTTAATTTATAACTACTTTTGGCTTCTTTTGAGTAGTGATTCTTTTTTTTTTTGTTTTCTTGGATTGTTTTCTTTGAATTAGTAGTTTTGTGTTAATTTCTTTGGGCGGTGTTTAAGTATTTAAAATATTTTTTTGTACATTTTATTTTGATTTAACCTGCCCATTATTTAATTACTTGGTATTTGCTGTGATTGCATTTGGTTAATTGTATTTTTTTTTTTGTTCCAGGGTCAGAGGCCAGTGGTGGTGACTGGTGGTGGTGTCCCCCCCTCGTTTGGTGTGCTGTGGTCCCTGGTGGTGGTCACTCCTGTGTGTGTGTGGGTGATTCACTCTGATTTCTTTAATTTGGGGAAACTCCCCAGTCACTCTTTACATAGCCTCTGCCCTGATTGGTTAGTTTATTTTTCTTTTCGTGCATAACTCATTTTTATTGATTTTTAAACTGATTTCTTAATAAAACCTATATGTTTAATACCACGAACCACGTCTCCAGCATTTCAGTGGAACGTACCTGTGTGTCCTTATCAAAACTCTCTGGGTGAAATTCCCAGGGTGGCGTTGTCGTGCAACAAGTAATTCTGTCAAACGTATTGGGTTAAATTGCCCCTCCGAGCCCCCGCCGCCACAATAATAATAATAATTATAATAATAATAAAACACAAATAAAAACAGTGAACGAGAGACGCGATACCAATAAGAAGAGGCAGGATACTCCGGCATTGAAGAGAAGTCCGAGGAGTGAATCTATGTGGGCTGATTGGCGGGAAATGCAGGACAGGTGTGCCTCATTAGGAGCGAGAGGACACGCCCACTGGGACAGAACACAGGGGGGAGGGGCCGGGGGACACGTGACTTTAGCAACAAGGAAGCAGCTGACATACACAACCTTTATCATTCAGCCTGTTTCAGTCCACAGCTGTACTCTGCTGTTTTTGTTGCTTTACCTCTTCCACAAAACTTCAGGCTGCTCCAAAGGGAGACATGAAGACTGTGCAGAGAGACTGCTGTGTCCTTTTAATGGGACTTCAGTAGAGGAAGTTAGATGAGGATCCAGTCAGACGCAAATTTATCAAACACAAATCACACGAGTACAAGCTCGTAGCTCATTTGAAAAAAAAAAAAAAATGCCTTTTAAACATTCAGTGGCCCCATTCTAAAGCATTAAACTCAAAGTCAGATCATTCTTGAAATGAAGAAATGAAGAAAGGAATACTTCAAAATACAAACTTTTTTTTATGTTTTCACATTGTAAAAAAATTCATGAAAATGTATAAAACGGTGAAATGAATATATTGAAGTTAATTGAGCTTTATCAGTCAGACTGTATCGTAATGATTCTAAACTTTCCACTTGCTTGTTAAGGATAATTATATTGATAATGGTTTTTTATTTTTCCATTATTTGATACATTTTTGCAGCACACAGTAAAAACGAATGTTAAACATTAATATATAATATATATATATTAATATATAAAATATGGTCTTTCATATTCCAAGGTACTGTGTGAACAGAAGAAAGCAAAGATTCAGATCATAAACAGTGTTCTTCATTGCTCTGTGTGAGATTTGCATTTGCAGACTTTTTTTTTGCATTGGTTGAGAATGTTGTCTGTCATATCTATAATATTGATTGTTGCAATCTACAGCTGATGAAAACCCAAAAGTAGTTTGTCTCTACAACATCTGACTTTAGCAACAAGGAACTGCTGGGATTTAAACACAGGCTGCTTTAACCAGCCAACATACACAACCTTTATCTGCATTGAAATTATTCAGCCTGTTCCCGGTTCAAGTCCACAGCACTCTACTCAGCTGGTTTTGTTGGATAGTATCTGGTTTGGTTTCACCTCTTCCACAAAACTTCAGGCTGTTCCAAAGGGAGACATGGAGACTGTGCAGTTAACTGATTGGTCAGAGAGACTGTTGTGTCTTTTTAATGGAACTTCTGTAGAGGAAGTTAGATGAGGATACAGTCAGATGTTAATCTATCAAACGCAAATCACCTGAGTACAAGCTCGCTGTTCATTTGTAAAAAAAAAAGTTTCCTTTTAAACATCCAGTGTCTGCATTTTAAAGCATTAATCTCAGTCGGGTCATCCCTCGAGAAAGGAATACTTCAAAATGCAAATGTTTTTTGGGGGATTTATGTTTTCACTTTGTAAAAAAATAGTCAAGCCTCCTTTTTAACAGTGCAGCAAACAGCCAGCAAATCAATTAACAGCTAATACAGTCTGATTGAAACTGTAATTGTAGCTGTACAGAGAGATGTGTCAATGAAGAATGGGGAATCAAAAAGAGAAAAGATTGTCATGTTTAACATGGATGTGTGTTAATCATCATGTGTTGATTCAAACAGCCTCTGAAAAAAGGGAGAGTGGCTAAAATAGGATTTATTCCAGAGCTTTGCACTTCTGTGCTGTGCATCATGTACCGGCCTGCCCGGTGTGTGGCTGGTTCAGCCCGTGTTGTGCGGGGAGCTCCTGACAGGTCTGAGGTCTTTCAGGCATTCAGGCCTCGTTGGCGCAGTAGGCAGCGCGTCAGTCTCATAATCTGAAGGTCGTGAGTTTGAGCCTCACACGGGGCACAGCTTTAGTTAATAATGAGGAGTTAGGAGAACCTCAGTTCTTTCAACGCTCTCTGGTTTCTCTGACTTCTATGACATAGACAAGTATAAAGAATCTCATAACAGGTGTTATCTCACTCTTCCAGTTTAAAGGCACAACAGCTTGTGTTTTGATAAGCTGTTACCTCGCAGACTGCGGCTGCATTACTCTCGTCCAGACAGGGACCTCTAACATTTACGCCAGGTTTTCTCCGAAACCGCAAAACTCCGACATTTCAAACTTCAGGATGTGTTAGAAAACAAAATCACCTATTATATCTTGACAGATGTGACACAGGAAATGATAATCACAATGTTTAAATCGAAAAATTGTCCGCTCTGACAAATTTTCCGGCAATAATTTAGTGGAAATATGACTATGATATGATTTTTCTCTGTTCTGGGGAGTATTGCTTGCTGAAAGTGGTGACGTCATTTAGTGCGTTTACATTCATCCGATTCTGAGTGTTACATTTGTCCCGTGTTACTTTTGTAACACTGTCATGTTTGAGTTGAAATAAGTTCAGTGACTCTTTAAAATGATCGCGGTACCGATGATAATCCCGTTAGCCGGTCTATGGCGTTTTCTATTGCATGTTAGCATTAAGCTAATGTTGGGTTAAAGTTGGGTAAAATGCTATTTTAAATATTTAATTTGTGGTTTTATTCTGTGGGAGATAAAGTTACTCTTTCATTTTATTATTCTCTCTTTCGGTCGAAAAAAGCCGAGTCCAGTCGAGGAGAGCCGAATCTTCAGAGAATCCGTGCAGACAGGGGGGTTATTTTGATGGACACACCATGAGGCCAATCACATGAGAGGACAAACTGATGTTTTCACAATAATATTCAGCTGGTAAACTGACATAGATATGAAGTTTTGCAGGTGACCAAGAAGAGACGTTTTCTTTGCTCTACAACGTAACTTTGTGAAAATAACATGTCTGTGGTTGTTTTCTGATCCCTCCTTCGTTTCTTCATGTCTTCTGTTTGTGTCTCTCTCTCGGAGTGATGTTGTTACTGAAGCCGACTCTGACCCCTCACTGAGCGGGTCGGTGCGGAGAAACACTCCGTTACCTCCGACAGCTGAGCGGTATCGCTTCTCGGCCTTTTGGCTAAGATCAAGTGTAGTATCTGTTCTTATCAGTTTAATATCTGATACGTCTCCTACCCGGGGACCATATATTAAATAGATTTTTGGAACAGGGCGATGGAATAGGGGCTTGCTCCGTCCACTCCACGCATCGACCTGGTATTGCAGTATCTCCAGGAACGGTGCACTCCCTCTGTGTGTTCAATACAAGTCCTGTTCAGCTCAACATCACCTTAAACACATGATGTTGTCTTCATGTGTGTAACGCTGAGTGTACAGAGTGTTCATGTTCAGTTTATGGTTTTAGAATCAGTCATGCATTCATGTAGAAACATCAGTTTAATGTTGCTGATTTCATCAGGTTATATTCTGCTGACCAGACTGAATCAATAAAGTTTTCTTTCAACACGTCATCGTTTAAATGTTGGTTGTATTTTGCATTTGTCAGCTGAATCCACAGAGTGACTGAAATGATGAAGTAAATCCAGGAAAGGAAAAACATTTGGCTCTGAATCTCAATGTAGATTTGAACAAAGAGCTCCAGCTGAAGAAAACAATGCTGTCTGTTTCCAGATGATGAAGAACTCAGTTCTCAGTTGATGCTCAGTTATCTCCATCTAGTGGACAGATGGTAGAAGTTGATTCCTGAAAAGAGGAAGTGACTTTTCCTCAGATCAAACTGTTGAAGGAGAACGAGCAGCTTCTTCCTCACTGACTCACTCAACTTCTGTCTCCTGGGTTTGGATTTGAGCCTCTTTCTCAGGAGCACACACAGAAAAAATAAGGTTTTCTATTCCAACAATATACGTGATGTCCTTGTGTATGAATGAATGTTTCACTAATGCAGATCTTTCAGAACAACATCAACAACAATAACTCCACAACGACACTTTGTGACGTCACTGGAGATCAAAGGCATTTCCTGTCTTTCATTGATCTCCAACATGACACAGATGCATAAGTCACACTATCTCACGTTCGCTTCAAATGGTTGAGCGCATGCGCAGAGAGATGCACAGAAATGTCTGACTGGACTGATCATTGTAACTTTGTGTTATTGTTGTATCTGATAAGTTAAGGAACATAAACTTTCTATAAAAGTGGATGTGCTGGTTAAAAAGTACTGAGACTTCCACCTGCAGTTTATCTAATGACCACCAGGGGGGTTCCCCTGTTGGAAAATGAAGTCAGAGTGTAAACAGTTAAAGCTCCTTGATGGTCACGCATGTCTCAGAGACATGCGGGAGCTTCGTTAGTATAGTGGACAGTATCTCCGCCTGTTCGCCGCGGTTCGATTCCCTGACGGGGAGAACATGTGCATTTTTCTCTAATGTCTCATTAACCAGAGTGACAGAAGTGAACTCTCCCTGTAGCTGACCAGGCGTCCCGCACCAAGCTGCAACTTTGAACAAGGGTCAGTGTTTAAGTCCCACCTGCCCCAACAAAATGCTGAAGAAATATGCCTGTCTTAAAATGTTCAAATGAAAAGTCTCCATCTGATGTTCTTTTCATTTAGACTCCATGCAGGCTGTTCATGATTACTTTGTTTGTGTGTGGCTGTTTTGAATGTCAGATCTTTGTTGTTCATAAAGAAAGGCTTTAACAAAGATCAGAATGAAAAGGAACATTTCCTCCAGCTTGTCACGCCCCACCTGTCATGTCTCTGTTCCCCACCAGTGGGGTGGAGCCCACACTTTAAGAACTATAAGCATCCAACAGCATCACTGAGTCAGGAGCAGCACAGTGACAACTGTACACATTACTGGAGAAACTGATAAATGACATTCTCCATCTATTTGAGTCAGTGAGGAAACATGTGAAGAGAAGAAGCTGCTCGTTCTCCTTCAACAGTTTGATCTGAGGAAAAGTCACTTCCTCTTTTCAGGAATCAACTTCTACCATCTGTCCACTAGATGGAGATAACTGAGCATCAACTTAAAAATCCTCCGGTCTTCCATGTGTGAACTATAATACCAGTGAATTAAACAAAGACCGTCCCTGGGTGGGCTCGAGCCACCATCCTTTCAGTTCACAGCCGAATGCGCTCACCGATTGCGCCACAGAGACATGATGATCAGTTCCTGTTACAGCCTGCTGTTCCAGCTATAATGATCCTAAATGTTGCTCCCTTTGTGTCTGACATAGATCCTGAACCTTCATATTGCTGGATGGATGGATGCAGACAAGAAAGTTCCATTACTGTGAATAATGTAGAGAAAAGACTAACCTTCCTCTGGTGTTGCCAAACACATTGATAATTGTGTCACAGAGACAGGTGAGGGACACTCACTGACTGTTCTGTCTTTACATGAGGGAGGCAGGAAGTCAGACTTTCTGTGGACTGTGTACTTTGAATGCACTGATCTGAGTTCAGCTCTCAGTGGAACCTCTGCCATCTGATTTAGTGTGAGAAGGATTGAGAATAACCTTCACCTATATAACATGTGAATAACATGCACCCACCACCCAAAACAGAGAGGAGGCTTCATCAGATGGTTTTTCTTTTCCCGTTCTGCAGTAGCTCAGAGCCTCTGTGGTTAGGTAAAGATTCAAAGAGGATGTAGATCAGTCGTAGATGTTAATCAAAGTAACAGGACACGCTCGCGGTACGTCCATTGTTGTGAAATAAATTCCCATACCGGGAGTTAAACCCGGGCCGCCTGGGTGAAAACCAGGAATCCTGACCGCTAGACCATATGGGACTTGTGTGGTGCATGATAACATTTTTATGTTATGGGGTCAATCACCTGCATTTTTCAATTAAAAAGGCTTTCGCTGACCAGGAATCGAACCGAGGCCATGGCAGTGAGAGTGCCGAATCCTAGCCACTAAACCATCAGGGAGGGTGTGGGCACCAATGCAACCATTTTTATGGACTTAACTTCCATCAAAGGCGAGCATTTCAAATTAGAGCGGGTTTTTAACCTGACGCAGCTGTAGCTGGACAGAATAGTTTAGTTTTTACTTTTGATTGCACATCCGGTGCCAGTAGATGCACCGGTCAAGATTTTTGATGACTGAAAAGTTGTCCCCCTCAGAAAACATCTGACTGCAGTGTAAAACATTTTAAATTATCCTGCTGTAAAAGGCTTGTTGCTCTAGGGGTATGATTCTCGCTTCGGGAGTGAGAGGTCCTGGGTTCAACTCCCAGACGAGCCCTTGGTATTATGTCGCCATTATCAGTTCCTGATTGTCATCACTCTTCCCAAAGTTTGTCTCCTATGAAAAGCGGTCAATCACCAAATTTCCATCTGCGCAACAACCACTTTGTTTTGTCCAGAAACTGCAAGCAAAAGCTGTAATACAGGAAGTGATGAGCATGAACTCCACTGAGAGTGAAGCACGTCTGGGGTTTGAATGCAGGATGTTCTGTTTATAAGACAGACACTTTAAGCAGCTCAGCATCAGTACTGCCAGTTTCTCTGCAGTTTCATCTGGAGAGTTGGACCTGGTAGACCTCCAAGCCTATCTGGGTCAGAAAAGAGACAACAAAACAAGCCTGAGATGCTGCAAATGTGATGCCTATGTTTGTAAGACCCACTCTGACCTGAGTGTCAAATGCCACTCATGTGCATGAATTCACATACAAACAAACACACACACACACACCGGCGCCACCCGACAGCACGGCGTTTCCAACATTTTGATGTTGGTTCATAAAGTACTTTGCAGTTTAAACATAACAGCTGAAAAAGAGCATATTTTACTTCTAAATCCCTTCTGATAGCCAGCAGGAGCTTCACTTGGACTTTGCTCACGCTTCTTTTTTAACAATACTTGACATTAACAAGGAGGCACTGCTGGGATTTGAACCCAGGATCTCCTGTTTACAAGACAGGCGCTTTGACCAGCTAAGCCACAGCACCACTCTCTTAGCTGTAGGATGTGATGATGGAATTGTAATGTGTATGCTACAGTTGGGTTGGATGATAAAGGGGTGGAGTTTCTTTTTGTATTGTTTTAATGTCAGCTCTGCCTGGATACAACAGTGGTCAGGGCTGTATGATGTATGTTTATACTGAAACACTGACAGCTCTCCTCCATCTCCCTCTTTTACTTACTCTGGGTTCCAGCCCTCGTTGGTGAAGCAGGCAGCACGTCAGTCTCATAATCTGAAGGGTTACCGCCAGTAAAGGGACTAATGTTCATTGTATGCTGAAGATACCTCATCCTAAGTATCCCACAAAGTCATGACTCCTGCCAAATCATGAAATTTTCTCCTCCAAACCTTTGGACACAGCTTTGAGCTTTCTCACAGGTGTCATTATTTCAGTGAAGATGTATGTATGGATGTATTCCCCCTGAATCCTGCGATTCACCGCTTCCACCAAATGGAGCCTAATAAGACACAAAACTAATTGTGATGTGAGTCTGAAGAGCTGCTGCCTTTGATACATCACCTGATGATGTCACCTGATGATGTCACAATCCTGCCAGAATGAAACTCTTCCTTTGAAGCTGCTTTGAAGAATTTCCAAAATCACATGTGATTCAGATGTAAACACAAAGGCTGCCCCACTGTCACCATTCAGAACAGCTGAGAAGATTATTGATCATTCATTGATTATTAATGATCAGCTCAGAAACAAACAGTATATCTGAAGCACAGGAAAGAGTTCTGCTCTCCAACACTCTGATGCCTCAATTACCACTCCACAGCAGCCTGTAACATGTCTCTCCTGACAATGTGCTTCATTAACAGCAATGGAGATGCCGGGGATTGAACCCAGGGCCTCATACATGCAAAGCATGCGCTCTCCCACTGAGCTACATCCCCTGGATGGTGTGCTAGCTTTAGCAGTTTTAGCAGCTTTAGCTGTACTGTACAGCTTTAGCTGTGCTGTACCTATGATACTTACATTGAGGTAACTCATCTGTACATGTGAGCCATGAAGGCCAGCACGTACTTTGGCCTGTGTGCTGTGAAGCATCGGACACAAAGACACACAAAGACAACACATGACGCCCTGAGAGACGATACCTGAGCAGGAGAACTAGTCACTGCATGTACAGCTGCTTCTTATCTGGAGTTTTTTTCTGTCATCTATAATAAAGTACAAAAGAGACACAGCTCAGACACAGATTCTGTGATGTCACAAAGGTTCTAATGACATCAGAGAGATCAAAGACTCCTCCCATTTTTTTCTCATGACCTCCACCATAGAGTGCTGCCTGCTGCAATAATGCTGCCTTTAATAGAAGTTTAGGAACATTTGATGAAAGAATCCATTTTGATGAATGGAATGGAATGGATGGAAATTTGGTGACCGACAGCTTCTCACAGAAGACAAACTTTGGTAAGAGTCATAACAGCGTGTGACATGTTCCAGCCGACACTGGTCATTGATTGGCTAATGAACACTCCCCACATACTGATCAACACACCCACCAGCAGACACATCAATCAGCAGCCATGATCACTGTGATCATGCCAACGGACCAGTTTCTCTGCAGTCTGTCTCTGAAAACACATCTGTGTCCGTCACTTATTGATACAAATACATACTAAGGCAATAGCCTACCCACTCGTGATGTTACCAACCTGTGATATTGATGATACCCTACAGTATGCAGAGCTACATGATCCTTGCAACAAACATTGTTTGCTGTTCATCATGTCATTTCCTCTGATGACACCTGAACCAAATTCTTGCTGAGACAAAACAGGTCACTAAATAAGTGACTGTTATACTCCAGTCTGTATTATATGACAGACTACAAACTGCTGTCACCTCAGGACACCATCAGCAGACCCTCAGCTGCATCCTTGTGGTTCCATGGTGTGACGCTTAGCAAGGAAGAAATATTGTATATGTAGCAGAGGATGGTTTCGATCCATCGACCTCTGGGTTATGGGCCCAGCACGCTTCCGCTGCGCCACTCTGCTCAGGGTGTTCTGGTTGCAGTCTCCTCTGGAAATTAGTGTAATTTTTAACCGCCACATCCACTTTCCACATCAAAGTGGATGTGATCATCTGGGAAAGATTTTGTGTTTGTCGAAGCACACTTCAGTAATTATAGAAAAGGCTGCTTTAACAACATCAACAGGTTTCAAAGCTATTTCGAGAGAGTTCAAAATAATTCAATTTTTCAATCACCTGTATTTTTCAGTAAAAACACTTTCCCTGACCAGGAATCGAACCCAGGCCGCGGCGGTGAGAGCCCCGAATCCTAGCCACGTTCATCAAAACAAAAGGCCACTCAAAGCAGAACCGCTGCTTAGTCTAAAAAAACAAAACTGTGTATTCTGCTCTATAAGACATTACTGGGACAAGATTCCATCGCCTTTGAAATGATTCAGTTGCCTTTGAAGTGACTGTGATGTCATTGGCTCCCCATAATTCCATGTAAATACCAGCTGGCAGACAGAGTCACATCACAGTACATGCACAGGAGGACTACAGCGAAACACACTGACAAACACAAACATCATGCCAAAGAGGATGAAGATCGCACATGGAGGCCAAAATAACGGCAACACAGCAGAAGAAGGCCTGCTGAGGGAAAATGAAATGATAAAAAAACAAGTGAGCTAGTTGTTGTGGCTGTGTTGAGCAGATGGAAATTTGGTGATTGCCCTTTTCGTAGAACATTGTTTATTATTTGATGACTGCCTGAGCAGAGGATGGTTTCCATCATCCACCTCTGGGTTTTGGGCCCAGCACTCTTCCACTGCTCCACTCTCCTTACAGGTGATGTTACCAACCTGTGATCTTGATGATGATGATTTGTTTACTTTGTGCGTCAAATCTTTAAGAAAAAAAAAAAATCCATCAATGACGGAGAATTCTCGGTTAATGCAAGCCCTGGTGGATTTGGCCATGTGGAATTTGTTTGGGCATGTCAGAAGTTTTTCACAGATTTGAGTTTAAATGGAGGAGAGTTTAGCTTAAGCAAGTTTTGCAATTTAAAAATGAAGAAGTCTAAATATATCAACTCCCTTCCTTCTCCTGCACTGTTGTTATGTTCTAATATGTCTCTGACTCCACCTTAAAGATTACTGTCTGATAAATGTGCCATGCAACATGACAACGGGCTCGTCCGGGATTTGAACCCGGGACCTCTCGCACCCGAAGCGAGAATCATACCCCTAGACCAACAAGCCTGAAGCAGGAGGTACAGCAGGAGGTTTATGGAATTTAAAATGTTCTGAGGGGGAGAACTTTTCAGTCATCAAAAAAAATCTCACACAGAACATTGCTCCTACACTACAACATTTGGCACCCACACACTCCCTGGTGGTCTAGTGGCTAGGATTCGGCGCTCTCACCGCAGCGGCCCGGGTTCGATTCCCGGTCAGGGAAAATGTTTTTACTGAAAAATACAGGTGATTGACCCCAGAGCATAAATATGTCATCATGCACCTGGGGGGTATTTCAGGTAGGAGTTTCAACGAACTTTGAGTCTATCCCTGAACTCTGAGTTGACTTACTCTGAGATGAGAAACTCTAAGTATCTGGTTCCAGAACAGCTGATCTTAGTTGGTTCAATCAACTCTGAGTATGTTCACCTTGAGTTGCGCACATGCACAACCTCGATAAAAGCCATCATCAATGGAGTCCCGTCAAGCTGCTAAAGCTACCACACCATGCAGGGGATGTAGCTCAGTGGGCGAGCGTACCGCACAGCTGGGGCAAACTGGTAACAGAGTGAGATGGAGGAGAGCTGTCAGAGTTTCAGTATAAACATACATCATACAGCTCTGACCACTGTTGTATCCAGGCAGAGCTGACTGACCCAATGACCACGTGGCCTAATGGACAAGGCGTCTGACTTCGGATCAGAAGACTGAGGGTTCGAGTCCCTTCGTGGTTGGGCAGTTGTGTGTAGGTGAACGGACTAAACTGTGTCCATTTTACAGAAATAAGTGAGGTTTTTCAGATCTCCTCCACAGAAGGTGGATCTGATCTCAGGTCATGGCCAACACTGACCTCTGCTGCTTGATGCTGCCTTCATCCTGATGAATGTTGAAGCAATGAAATATGACAAGAACAGACACTAAACTGACAACAGGACATTAAAATGGGCCACACTCAGACCCCACATGGCCCAAAGGACAAGGTGTTTGACTTTGGATCAGAAGACCGAGGTAAAGATTTATGTTCACAGAGATCACAGAGAGTCTCTTGAACGGCTCTTTAATATGAATGATGGGAACCAAGTCACAGCCCCCCTCGCCATTTTTCTATTCGTGCCTCTGTGCCAGCAAATAAAATTTTGTGAGGGATGACAAAAGAAAGACACAAAAGGTGAACTGTGATGGCAGTAATCAAGGTGTGAACACAGTCTGGCAACTCTTCAGGGAAATACACAGAACAGTCTGTCTTTTCTGGACATGTTTGGTGTTTCTAACACAACACAGCTGCTTGTTAACTTTCTCCATAAATGCTTCTCTTTGGGGTTGTCCTGCTCAGAAATTCAGTTAAAAAAAAAAAAAAGATGATTTGCTATTATAAATAGATTTCTTGAGATCAGCTCCAACAACACAACCCTAATCCCTAATCACTGCAGTTAACAGTCCTCTCATCATATGCTAACGGTCCTCATGAATTTAAGAGGATCGTTGTCTGATCATTCTGTTCTTCAAACCGTTACCAAGCCCACAGAAACTTCCTGCTGAAGGAGGACAACACATTTATTCAACAAACTGGAAAAAAGTTCGGAGTCACAATTAATTATCCAACGTGTTTGCTGACTTGATTCACTTGGATTCAGTCAATGCTGCTTGTTGGGGCAGCATTAACTGACAAAGACAATAAAGAAGTGAAGAATCAATGTCTTCTAACTCAGATCACATCAGTCAGAGACACTGCTGATTCATTTCTGCATGAGTGTTTCTCTTTGGGGTTGTTCTGTTTGCAATTTGGACAAAATGTTTTATTTATTTATATTTATTTTTTGAAATCAGCCAAAGTCATGAATTTGTCATAAACATTTCCCGAACATGATTCATGATGATTCATGATTCACGCTGCTGTGTCCTGGTATGAAGCACAGTGGTTCTGTCAATGTGTCCTTTCTTTCTTCTTACCTTATGTTACCTTAACTGTTAAATTCAGTAATATCTACTTTTTATTTTTTTACTTTTATATTTATTTCCACAAATATCTACAGTCATGCTAATTCTCAACTGTACATATATTCTTACTGGCTTCTTTTGTAAATATATTTTTGTATATATATTTTTTCCTTCATCTTTTATCTTTCTTATTTTATAATTATATTTTGTACCACAGAGTTGTCT
This sequence comes from Echeneis naucrates, assembly GCF_900963305.1. Taxonomy (NCBI): domain Eukaryota; kingdom Metazoa; phylum Chordata; class Actinopteri; order Carangiformes; family Echeneidae; genus Echeneis; species Echeneis naucrates. The sequence continues at coordinate 6,634,305 of NC_042512.1, read as the reverse complement.
TTAAAGTTTGTTATACGTTGTGTATGATGGCAATAAAAACATTCTAATTCTAATTCTAATTCTTTGAGGTTGCTCTGGTGGAAATTTTACCCGTTTTTAATGATTTCTTGAGATCAGCTAAATCGATCAACATTTCTGCAACTGAAGAACAGACTTGTGTTTTCAGAGCAGTAAGTGCTATTAGTTGGGGCAGAGTTTGTGATTTCAAATGTTTTTCATTCCGTCCAAGGATTAACCAGGACAGAGAGTTTATTTAACAATTTGGTGGAAAAAAGTTTTGGTTGGAATAAAAACAACAACAAAGATGGCCATTTTGAAAAGATTTGTTCAGATCAGCTGCAGCAACATTAATCACCAGAGTTAGCTGTCCTCTCATCATATGCTAACGGTCCTCATGAATTTAAGAGGATCGTTGTCTGTTCCTGATGGACTAAATGTGTTCTTCATTACAAACCATTACCAAGACCATTGAAACCGCCCAAACTAAGTAGACAGGGAGCTGTGGGAGTGGTTTCATTCAGGTATAAGATAAATTCAGGTAAAAGCCTGAAAGGGAGTCCATTGGAACTGACACAACAAGGAAGTGGCTGCAAAGACTCTTTGGAGGAGATCATGTGAGGTAAAAATTTGAGCTCAATCTGACTTCTATTCTCTTTGCTCTCCTTTCCCCTTTCAGGGTTAATTCACAAAAACTACATTAATTCTTGGAGCCATGTTTTCTTCAGATCTAACTCGGATCACTCCAATCAGAGGCATTGATGAAGTCTTTGTGCATAAGTGCTTCTCTTTGGGGTTGTCTTGGATGGAATTAAAGTTTTGATAGATTTCTCAGCTAAAATCAGCTAAATTCGCGAATTTGTCATGAACATTTCCCGAACTGACGCACAGACTTGTATTCTGAGAGCAGTAAGTGCTATTAGTTGGGGTAATGTTGGTGATATCAAAAGCCAATCACAAGCAGATGAGGTTCTATCAATTTTTGGGTGGTGAGGGTTAAGAAAGTAATTTGAACGTCACAAATGTTACCTTAACCTGAGCACTGACTTGGCTGTTGAATTCAGTAAGTGCTACTTGTTGGGGCAGTGCTGACTGACAAAGACATCTTAGAAATGCATCACTGATCATTTCAATTAGAAAGACTGATGACGTCCTTTTGTACAAGTGCTTCTCTTTGGGGTTGTCCTGGATGGAGTTAACCAGTTTTGATAAATTTCTTAAAAGCAGCTGAATTTGTCATCAACCTTTCCTGAACCAAAGCACAGACGTGTGTTCAGAAAGTAGTACATGCTCTTTGTTGGTGCTGTGTCAATGACTAACACAAATCTCTAGTTTTGGTTGGAATTGGAATTGGAAAACAAAAGAAAACAAAAAAAAAGCAAAGATTCCCATTTTGAACAGATTTGGTCAGATCAGCTGCAGCAACACTCCAATCACCACAGTTAGCTGCCGTCTCACCATATGCTAAAGGACCTCATGAATTTAAGAGGATCGTTGTCTGTTCCTGATATGAACCATTGAAACCGTCTCAACAAAGTAGACAGGTGGGGGTGGTTTCATTCAGACACAACAGGGAAGTGGCTGCAAGACTCTTTGGGGGAGATCATATGTGAGCTATTTAACCCGGATCACTCCAATCAGAGACACTGATGAAGTCTTTGTGCATAAGTGCTTCTCTTTGGGGTTGTCCTGGTTGGAATTTGGACAAAAATGATGAGCAATGCCATTCCTTCTCCGTCAATCACCCCAACCGCAACTGCTATCAATGATATGGGGGATGAGGGTGAAGAAAGTAATTTGAAAGTCACAAATGTTACCTTAACTTGAGCACTGACTTGACTGTTGAATTCAGTAAGTGCTACTTGTTGGGGCAGTGCTGACTGACAAAACCAACGACATCTTAGAATACAATACTGACCATTTCAATTAGAAACACTGATGCCTTTTGTATCAGTGCTTCTCTTTGGGGTTGTCCTGGATGGAATAAAAAAAAATACAGTTTTCTTCAGATCAGCTGAATGAGTCATCAATATTTCCCGAACTGAAGCACCAACTTGTATTCTGAGAGCAGTAAGTGCTATTAGTTGGGGTAATGTTGGTGATTTCAAAAGTCAATCACAAGGACAGCAGGTTCTATCAATTTTGGGGTGGTGGGAGTTAAGAAAGTAATCTAAAAGTCACAAATGTTACCTTAACTTGAGCACTAACTTGACTGTTGAATTCAGTAAGTGCTACTTGTTGGGGCAGTGCTGACTGACAAAGACAACGGGAGGTTTGGGAGCAATTTCTTCTTAGAATCTAACTCTGATCATTTCAATCAGAGACAATGATGATTCAACAACATCTTCTCTTTGGGGTTGTCCTGGTTGGAATATTGAGGAAAAATTATTTAGCAGGATTAGTTGTGTAATGTATTAATTTGTCATCAGCATTTCCCCAACTGAAGCACAGACTTGTGTTCTGAGAGCAGTAAGTGCTATTAGTTGGGGTAATGTTGGTGATTTCAGAAGTTTTCCTTCCTTTACCCATTTCCCATTAGACTCTTAGAATCTAACTCAGACCACCTCAATCAGAAACGCTGATGAATTCTTTGTGCAAAAGTGCTTCTCTTTGAGGTTGTCCTGGTTAGAGTTTCAACAAAATGATCAAGATTCCCATTTTTAACAGATTTCTTCAGATCAGTTGAAACAACACTACCCTAATCACTAATCACCAGAGTTAGCTCAGAATGAAAGCTTAATGTGACTTAGCCAATTCAATGAGACATTGATGACTATTTTCTGCATGAATGTTTCTATTCTCTTTGCTCTCTTTTTCCCCTTTCATTGTTAAATGGCAAAAACAGCATTAATTCTTGGAGCCATGTTTTCTTCAGATCTAACTCAGATCACTCCAATCAGAGACACTGATGAAGTCTTTGTGCATAAGTGCTTCTCTTTGGGGTTGTCCTGGTTGGAATTTGGACAAAAAAGAATGGAATGTCATTCCTTCTTTTCTTCAATCACCAGGACAGCAGGTATTATCAGTGATGTGGGGTTGAGGAAGTAATTGAAAGTCACAAATGTTACCTGTAGTTGAGCACTACAACTTAGAATGCATCACTGATCATTTCAATTAGAAAGACTGATGACGTCCTTTTGTACAAGTACTTCTGTTTGGGGGTTCTATGAGCAGAGTGGCGCAGCGGAAGCGTGCTGGGCCCATAACCCAGAGGTCGATGGATCGAAACCATCTTCTGCTAATGGCTTTTTAGCAACAGCTAGCTGTTCACTATCCAAAGTTTGTTGGATTTGAAGATGACATCATTACAATCGTAAAAATGCCATACTGAAGCTGCACAAGCTGAAGAGGGAAAGTCTTCAGTACAGTATTAACCTTGCTTGTTTTAACTCCCAGCAGTTTTCCTTAGCAGTGGAAGTAAAGCAAATTTCAAATGTTGTTTTAGTGCCGAGTACCCAGTCTGCCTCCTTCGAACTATTCACTGCTTTTTTTCCAAAGCTTAGCTTGCATGCCAGCCCAGGGGAATTAGCTCAAATAGTAGTGCGCTCGCTTAGCATGTGAGAGGTTGTGGGGCTCATCTGCATAGCAGTGAAAATTAGTTCCAGTTTTGTTGTTGCTTCTGTCGGCAGAACTCTGGCATGACTACGTTTGTGTTTTGAGCTTGCAACAAGATACCAATCTTCCGAAAGCTCAATCAGCTGCTCCAGGTGAGGCTTGAACTCACAACCTCGGCATCACTCCGCAAGTAACTGTCGCACGCCAGTGGCCAACTGTCCAGTGGCGCACGCTAACCGATTGCGCCACTGGAGCCTGTGACTTATCCCTCCTGACACGTTCTGTGAAACAAACAGTAACACCCGAAATGGCTCAGTTGGGAGAATGTTGGACTGAAAATCTAAAGGTCCCTGTAAAAAGCATGGGTCGACAAACCAAGTTGATAACGTCGTGATACTTGTTATCTCTGGTTGGAGCTTTCGACTGTCGAGCCAGCTCACCCAAACAAAGCCCGGCTCTGTTGAGATACTCGTAAGATCCTCCTCTGCTCTCATCGTAAAAATTGTCTAAGTTTTAAACAAGATAAGTTGTGGAGATGCCGGGGATTGAACCCGGGGCCTCATACATGCAAAGCATGCGCTCTCCCACTGAGCTACATCCCCTGGATGGTGTGGGAGCTTTAGCAGTTTTTTCCCAGACTATAGGAAGAAGAGGGGACAGCGATCCAGAAGTCTAATAATGTGAAAATGAAAAGTTTGGTGCTTTTAGTATTTCCATAAACCTTTTGTGACTTCCCCTGCACAGTGTTGCAGTCTCATGTCTCAGTCTCAGTCTTCATCTAGCAGAGAGACAAACACTTCAGGTCCATTCAGAGAACATGGTGGGCTGGGTGACATCACGTATATGTTTGTGTTCAGTTAGTAATTTGGTAGGATGACTACACTGAGGCCATCCTGAGGCTAGGTCCATATGTCAGGATGGCCGAGTGGTCTAAGGCGCCAGACTCAAGGTTAGCTCCTTCCTGCACTAAAGGGCATTCTGGTCTCTGAATGGAGACGTGGGTTCAAATCCTACTCCTGACAAAGTCTTTTGTAAAATATGTGAACCAAACTCTTCCAAAGATGATGGTGCAAAATCATCTCTAGTGTGAATACGGTGGAAGACTGAAGATCTTCCCTCTTCAGCTAGTGCAGCTTCAGCATGGCATTGCTACTACTGTAATGATGTCATCTTCAAATACTACTGACTTTGGATAGTGAACCTCCTACCTGGTACACCCCGCAGGTGCATGATAACTTATTTATGTCACAGGGTCAATCACCATCGTCCTGAAAGTGCTGTGTGTAAATAATGAGGTTCATCAAAACAAATAACACATAATGTCATATGTGTGTCATTTTTGCAGTGAAGCTGTGGTAGTGTGGCCGAGTGAGACAATCTTGAAGTATTTAATTAAATGTAAAACTGTTATAAACGGAGTGCTGCATGAGTGGCCACCATCACTTCAAGTAACCCAAATGGGAAAGATCCTTATCGACAGCATTGTTGCGCTTTGCCACATCTGAGCTAAAGATACAAATAAAATGATCTAAACCGGCTTTTATTCTGAAATGATTTTTGGCGATTTTTTGTTGGAGGATGTTTTGACTTTCTAGCAGCCCGGCTGGCTCAGTCGGTAGAGCATGAGACTCTTAATCTCAGGGTCGTGGGTTCAAGCCCCACGTTGGGCGATGAGCAGTTTTTTTTAGACCGAAAGTTACATTTCCAATATTCTGCCTCGTCTTTCAACCACAACCACATGAAATATTGTGAGGTTGAATGCTGCACGCTGACTGGTTGTGTGTCCAAATGGCTTCAAAGACATCTTTCTGCCATTCACTCCTCCATACTTTGGACACAGCTTTGAGCTTTCTCACAGGTGTCATTATTTCAGTGAAGATGTATGTATGGATGTATTTCCCCTGAATCCTGCGATTCACAGCTTCCACCAAATGGAGCCAAATATGGGATTCAAACCCACCCTTTGAAGAGACCGCAGAATGAATGCAGCACCTTGGACTGCTTGGCTTCTGAAAACAAGCAAGGTTAATCCTGAAGTATGTTTTCAAGACTGAAGATGTTCCCTCTTCAGCTAGTGCAGCTTCAGTATGGCATTGTTACTATTGTAACTATGTCATCTTGAAATACAACAAACTTTGGATAGTGAACAGCTAGCTGTTGCTAAAAAGCTGTTAGCAGAGTATGGTTTCGATCCATCGACCATCTAGCGGTCAGGATTCCTGGTTTTCACCCAGGTGGCCCGGGTTCGACTCCCGGTATGGGAAATTCCTTTACAACAATGGACCTACCACTAGCAGGCCCCATGTTGGGCAATAGATATTTTCTTGGAAGCCCAAAAATGAGTTGGAGAAATCTTCAGTTCACAGTTGAAACATTTATTAAGGTCACCGGTAAAGTAAGGCAGCGCTGGGATTGAAGTGACAGAGCTCCCCCAGGATCTCTGCCAGAAAGAGCCCTGATATCTGGAAAAGTTTCACATTTATCTTCTTGAGCTGGGTCTGTCCCGAACAGAGGCTGGACTTTCACACAACCAAATATAACTGGCAGTCAGATGTACAAAGATGTCATTTACAAACAGTTTGTACTAACAGTTAGTTGAGGAATCAGTTGAATGAGGACAGATGTGACTTGAAGCACAACAAAGATCTTTCCCAGAAGGCCCTCAGACAAAGAAGCTGGGTAACAGCACAAACTGTCAGGAGTGGTATTTGAACCCTCAATTCCAGAGGAGACTGTCACCTGAACACAGCACCTTCTACAGCTGCTATCAAAAGGTTTGTTGGGGAAATCCATCCACGGTTTTAATGTAGGACTATTCATCTACCTGTGTCTACCTGAGCTTCATTAACAGTGTGCACTCGATGGTAATTGAGGGATCAGAGTGTTGGAGAGCAGAACTCTTTCCTGTGCTTCAGATACACTGTTTGGTTCTGAGCTGATCATTAATAATCAATGAATGACCAATAAGCCTCTCAGCTGTTCTGAATGGTGACAGTGAGGCAGCCTTTGTGTTTACATCTGAATCACATGTGATTTTGGAAATTCTTCAAAGCAGCTTCAAAGGAAGACTTTCATTCTGTGAGTACTGTGACATCATCCACAAAAAAAGAAAGAATTTTTGCTCTGTAAGAAGATACCACCTTTCTTCAAACAGCTCAACCAGCTGAGGCTTGAACTCACAACCTCAGCATCACTCTGCAGGTTACTGTCATAGAAGAACCGCACACTGGCTGATTGTGCCACGCTTCTGCTAACACACATCACAGGAGCACATCCAGCAGCAGAAGGTTCAGGTTTGAACCAGCTCGAGGGATCTACTTTTCTGTAGCTTACTTCCTATCCAGCAGGACTGACAGCTTCATGTGGGATTCTCACAGAGATGATTCAAACCTGATCACAGTGATCAGTATGGATATACAGTATGTTTGCTGTCAGTGGAGGAAACTCTCAGACAGGACTAATAGTCATGTTTGGGATGTTCCTGGATTTGAGTTGAATGAGTGTAAATTCTCTCTGATTTTAACACACGTTAACGTCATGGACCAACATGGATCGTTGGTCAGATTATGAGACTGAAACGCTGCCTACAAGGCCTGGAACCCAGAGAAAGTAAAAGAGTGAGATGGAGGAGAGCTGTCAGAGTTTCAGTATAAACATACATCATACAGCCCTGACCACTGTTGTATCCAGGCAGAGCTGACTGACTGACAATGGGACATTAACATGGGCCAGTGACCACGTGGCCTAATGGACAAGGCGTCTGACTTCGGATCAGAAGACTGAGGGTTCGAGTCCCTTCGTGGTTGGGAAGTTGTGTGTTACAAATGAACGGACTAAACTGTGTCTGTTTTACAGAAACAAGTGAGGTTTTTCAGATCTCCTCCACAGAAGGTGGATCTGATCAGGTCATGGCCAACACTGACCTCTGCTGTTTGATGCTGCCTTCATCCTGATGAATGTTGAAGCAATGAAATATGACAAGAACAGACACTAAACTGACAACAGGACATTAAAATGGGCCACACTCAGACCCCACATGGCCCAAAGGACAAGGTGTTTGACTTTGGATCAGAAGACCGAGTTAAAGATTTATGTTCACAGAGATCACAGAGAGTCTCTTGAACGGCTCTTTAATATGAATGATGGGAACCAAGTCACAGCCCCCCTCGCCATTTTTCTATTTGTGCCTCTGTGCCATCAAATAAAATTTTGTGAAGGATAACAAAAGAAAGACACAAAAGGTGAACTGTGATGGCAGTAATCAAGGTGTGAACACAGTCAGGCAGCTCTTCAGGGAAATACACAGAACAGTTTGTCTTTTCTGGAAAAGCAGTGAAAAGCAGTCAATCACCAATATCCCTTCTCCTCAGCACAGCATGAGCCACAAAACTACCATTGCTCTTGCTTCAGTTGCCAAGATACTGCAACTAACAACCAGACAGCAAACCTCACACAGCTCCGTGGTGGAACACATGGAAATCTCAGTACCTTTTAACCACCACAGCCGCTTTGACAGAAAGTGGATGTGGTGGTTAAAAATTACACAAAACTCCAGAGGACATTGCAACCTGAACATAGTGAGCAGAGTGGTGCAGCGGAAGCGTGCTGGGCCCATAACCCAGAGGTCGATGGATCGAAACCATCCTCTGTTATTTATACACACTGGATACCCATCATGAGACATGAGATTTTCAGCAGCACTGATTAACAGGAAAACATTGAGAACTCTGTCTGTCATATCTATAATATTGATCATTGTAACCTACAGCTGATGAAAACCCAGAAGTACTTTTTTTCTACAACATCTGACTTTAGCAACAAGGAACTGCTGGGAGACATGAAGACTGTGCAGTTAAGTGACTGGTCAGAGAGAGTGCTGTGTCCTTTTAATGAAACTTATATGAATTTAACCCAACAACCTTAAACTTTATCAATGAGACACTGAACCCAGGATCTCCTGTTTACTAGACAGGCGCTTTGACCAACTAAGCCACAGCACCACTCTGATGTACAGGGATGTATTTTGGATCTGAAAATACCCCCAACATATGTGGCTGACCATCATGACTCTTACCAAAGTTTCTTTAGCATATAATAAACTGTCACATTAATGTCCTAGATGTGCTGTGTGTAAATAATGAGGTTCATCAAAACAAAGTCAGAACCAGAGCTCAGGCTGTTGGTACACAAACAAAGAAAGGCATACTTGTGGATTCACAAGATTATATCAGGATCTGACCTTTTCCTGTTCCATCAGTAACCATCAAAGGGGATGCTGATTCTGTGATGTCACAAAGGTTCTAATGACATCACAGAGATCAAAGACTCCTCCCACTTTTTCTCATGACCTCCACCACAGAGTACACACTGTTAATGAAGCTCAAAACACAAACGTAGTCATGCCAGATACCTTTGAGTTCTGCCGACAGAAGCAACAACAAAACTGGAACTACTTTTCACTGCGATGCCGATGATCCCCTCCAGTATGTGCCTAACAGCCGTGACTATAATGTGAACCACTAAAGGGAAGAAGCTACATCACCTGAACAGGGACTTGAACCCTGGACCCTCAGATTAAAAGTCTGATGCTCTACCGACTGAGCTACTCAGGCTTCTGATGAACGCATACTTCAAATGAAATTCGATTAATCATTCCAACTTGGCTTGTTGGACAATCAGCCATTTCCCAGCCAGGGGCTGATACTGCAGGTCATCAAGACTGTTCAAGGAACTGAGGTTCTAGTCCCAACCACTAACTTGTGATTATTAACAAGTCAGTGCTCAGGTTAAGGCAACATTTGTGACGTTCAGATGTTCTTCATCCCCACGTCCCGACCATTGATAAAACTTGCTGATTTGAAATCACCAACACTACCCCAACTAATAGCACTTACTGCTCTCACAGATCTCACAAAGAGAGAGAAGCACTTATGCACAAGAATCCATCAGTGTCTCTGATTGGAGTGATCCGAGTTAGATCTGAAGAAAACATGGCTCCAAGAATTAATGTTGTTTTTGTAAATTAACACTGAAAGGGGAAAAAGAGCAAAGAGAATAGAAGTCACATTCAGCAATTTTTTACCGTACATATGATCTGAGGAAGTGACTTTTCCTCAGATCAAACTGTTGAAGGAGAACGAGCAGCTTCTTCCTCACTGACTCACTCAACTTCTGTCTCCTGGGTTTGCATTTGAGCCTCTTTCTCAGGAGCACACACAGAAAAAATAAGATTTTCTATTCCAACATTATACGTGATGTCCTCGTGTATGAATGAATGTTTCACTGATGCAGATTTTTCAAAACAATATCAACAACTAATAACTCCACAACGAGACTGTGTGACGTCACTGGAGATCAAAGGCATTTCCTGTCTTTCATTGATCTCCCATGTGACACAGATACATACGTCACTCTCACGTTCGCTTCAAATGGATGAGCGCATGCGCACAAAGACGCACAGAAATGTCCCTGGACTGATCACTGTAACTTTGTGTTATTGTTGTAAATGAAGTCAGTGTGTATTGAAGTCTATGGGGTTTCATATGGCGGTTTCACAAAAGTCACACACCACGTAATGTTTCTCTTTCTCGCTCTTTGTTATTATCATGGACAGTATCTCCACTTCTCACGTGGAAGACTGGGGTTCGATTCCCCGACGGGGAGAGCAAGTGCATTTTTAGCTCATTTTAGCTCAATAGCTCATTAACCAGAGTGATAGAAATGAACTCTCTCTGGATCTGACCAGTTGTATTCGTTGCGCTCGCTGCCAGCAGTTTTGTTTTGAAAACCAACTGGATTCTCTTGCATTTTGAAAGCCCGACTTCCTGCCTGTCTCATCGGCGAGAAAATAAAAGATACAGCCAAATAAAGAAAAAATGAAAAACAAATCCCTCCTGTGATCATTGTGCTATATTTTATTTTATTTATTGATTGATTTTTTATTTTTTTGAGGGAGTTCCTGTTTCCTGCTTTCACAGGATACATAGAAAATATCATCAGCAAAAGTCACAAATATTTTTAGAATTTTATTGCAAAGAACATCACAATACGTAGAAAATATGTTGTAAGACCGACGGCATAGGTCTCACATTGAGTGATGATTTAGAAAATAATACACAAATTCAATTCCTTTTACACCAAACTATAAAAAAAGAAAACTTTTTTCTGGTATATAGGTCACTGACCCAAACACAAATGAGTGAGGACAAAAAAACAACAAAGCAAAGCAAAAAAAAAAAAACAAAGACCAAGTTACAGTTTACTTTTGGTCAACCCGCAAAGATCCTGCAGTCAGAAACTTTGGTCTTTTTCTTTACAGTCGTCACAACCAAACGGTTTCTCTTCTGTATGGATCTCCATGTGTAATTTAAGGCTTTCCTTTCATTTAAATGTTTTCCCAAAAACATCACAGCTGAAGTGTTTCTCTTCTGTATGGACCTTCATATGTGGTTTAATGTTTTTCTTTAGTTTAAATCTTTTCCCACAAACATCACAGCTGAAGGGTTTTTCCTCTGTATGGACCTTCATGTGTATTTTAAGTATTCCCTTTTCTTTAAATGTTTTCCCACAAACATCACAGCTGAAGGGTTTCTCTTCTCTATGGACCTTCATGTGTGGTTTAATGTTTTTCTTTAGTTTAAATGTTTTCCCGCAAACATCACAGTTGAAGGGTCTCTCTTCTGTGTGGACTGCCATGTGTGATTTCAGGGTTCGCCTTAGTTTAAATGTTTTCCCACAAACATCACAGCTGAAGGGTCTCTCTTCTGTGTGGACTACCATGTGTTTTTTAAGGTTTTCCATTAGTTTAAATGTTCTCCCACAAACATCACAGCTGAAGGGTCTCTCTTCTGTGTGGACTACCATGTGTTTTTTAAGGTTTTCCATTAGTTTAAATGTTTTCCCACAAACATCACAGCTGAAGGATTTCTCCTCTGTATGGACTGTCATGTGTTTTTTAAGGCCTACCTTTAGTTCAAAAATTCTCCCACAAACATCACAGCTGAAGGGTTTCTCTCCTGTATGGAACTTCATGTGCATGTGGAAGATTCCCTTTCGGTTAAATCTTTTCCCACAAACATCACAGCTGAAAGGTTTCTCTCCTGTGTGGACTATCGTGTGTAATTTAAGATCATATTGTCGCTTAAATCTTTTGCCACAAAATGAGCAGCCAAACTGTCTCTCTTCTGCGTGAACTTGCATGTGAAAATTAAGATCGCCCTTCCACAAAAAACTTTTCCCGCAAACATCACAACGGTGATGTTTCTCCCCTGTGTGGGTCTTCATATGAGTCTGAAGAAAAAATGTTTTTTTAAATGTTTTCCCACACTCAGGGCAGCTGAATGGGTTTTCATTGCTGGCACATTTTCTAACATTTACGTCACCTTCATCTATTTTCACATCTAACTGGGCCACTCTGGTTTCATGATAATCATCTTCACTGATTTCAGTATCAGAGGAGTCTGAGACCTCTTCCTCTGGATCTGGATCTGGTTGAAGAGGACTCTGTGGATCACAGCTCCTGGCCGGTTCATTCATCTCTTCATCCTCACTCTTCACCTGAAACGGCCTCACAGGGTTCCTGGTCTCCTCCAGTCCTGGTACCTGGTCCTCCTCCTGTTCCTGTTTAAGGACTGGACTCTCTGAATCCTCCGGATCCGGACTGGAGGTGAACTCAACAGGAACCTCTTTTGTCACCATCAGCTGCTGAACATCTGGAGGAAACGATTCAATAATGAATCCTCTTTATTAGCTACAATATGAACACAGTTATTCCTCCAGCTGCTTCATTCTACATCTGCCAAATACAGTCCTCAGCCTTTCTCACTCATAAAAACAACCGACCCGTTTTGTGGATCAGGACTCGGGGCTGCAGCAGCTCCAGCTGGTTCCTCTGCCGGTCGATCTCCTGCCTGAAGCCCGAAGCCTCCTCCTCATATCCGGCTACCATTCTGTCCACGGCCGCTAAGATCTCCCGGCAGGCGGCGGCGAGTCTGTCGGTGACAAAACCCTGCAGGACTTCTGCTGTGGACATTTTACCTCCTTCACTTTCCAGCTGAGGGACTAAAGACCGTCAGCCCCGTTTGTGTGGAGCAGCTCCGGTCGTTTCCGGTTTGGCTGCGTCATTAATGTGGCCGAGTGGAAACAAAGACCTGTGAGAAGAGTTCTTCCTCCTGCTTCGTGCTTTTCCCGATCAATCCACAATTGAGTGAAGAAATAAGATCAGCCAGAACATCATGACACTGACAGCTGGAGTCAAACATATACACCATCTGACTAAAGGTGTATTATTATTATTATTATTATTAATAATAATAATAATAATAATAATAATAATAATAATAATAATAATAATAATAATAATAATAATAATAATAATAATAACAATAATAATAATAATAATAATAATAATAATAATAATAATATTATTATTATTATTATTATTGTTGTTGTTGTTGTTGTTGTTGTTGTTGTTGTTGTTGTTGTTGTTGTTGTTGTTATTTAAATTTCATCAATCCTCTCACACTGTTTTTCACACACATGGGTTTTACTTTTCAGAAGTGGGGTCCGTTTCACAAAGCAGGTTCAACAGATTCTGAGTCTGGCCCTGAACTCTGAGTTTTCCGTCCCAGAACAGCAGATTTGATTTAGCTTGATCAACTCGGAGTAGTTTCACCCGGAGTTAAGTGCGTGCACCAAAACTCTAAAAAGACAGCATCAATGGAGACCTGTGAAGACCAGAGTCCAGAGTCCAGGACCTCGCGGAACGTTAACTTGCCAAGGAAGTGCATATTCGAGGGCAGCTTCTATTTGCTCATTCTAAAGTTTACTATAGTAAAGACTAAGTTTTATAAATTTAAAGTTTTTGATGTTTGCATAGAAATTAGTGCATTAGAATAGGATCTAACAACTTATTCATGTGTTACATATGCTGCATGAAACTTAATCTGACACGTCTCCTACCCGGGGACCATATATTAAATAGATTTTTGGAACAGGGAGATGGAATAGGGGCTTGCTCCGTCCACTCCACGCATCGACCTGGTATTGCAGTATCTCCAGGAACGGTGCACTCCCTCTGTGTGTTCAATACAAGTCCTGTTCAGCTCAACATCACCTTAAACACATGATGTTGTCTTCATGTGTGTAACGCTGAGTGTACAGAGTGTTCATGTTCAGTTTATGGTTTTAGAATCAGTGATGCATTCATGTAGAAACATCAGTTTAATGTTGCAGCTGATTTCATCAGGTTATATTCTGCTGACCAGACTGAATCAATAAAGTTTTGTTTCAACACGTCATCGTTTAAATGTTGGTTGTATTTTGCATTTGTCAGCTGAATCCACAGAGTGACTGAAATGATGAAGTAAATCCAGGAAAGGAAAAACATTTGGCTCTGAATCTCAATGTAGATTTGAACAAAGAGCTCCAGCTGAAGAAAACAATGCTGTCTGTTTCCAGATGATGAAGAACTCAGTTCTCAGTTGATGCTCAGTTATCTCCATCTAGTGGACAGATGGTAGAAGTTGATTCCTGAAAAGAGGAAGTGACTTTTCCTCAGATCAAACTGTTGAAGGAGAACGAGCAGCTTCTTCCTCACTGACTCACTCAACTTCTGTCTCCTGGGTTTGGATTTGAGCCTCTTTCTCAGGAGCACACACAGAAAAAATAAGATTTTCTATTCCAACAATATTCGTGATGTCCTCGCGTATGAATGAATGTTTCACAAATGAGGCAGCAGCTACTCTTCCTGGGGTCCAAATGAAAATGCACATCTGCAGTCAAACAGGTTCAGGTAGATGCAGAGTCCTACATTAAAACAAACCACTTTACCATCAACCTCAACTGCATTTTTTGTAAACACTTGTTCTTATTATTAATGTTAAGACCCAGAAAGCAGCATATTTGATTGATAATCTGATCACTGATCAATAATCAGCCATTGGAAGACGCTCTGAAACTTTCTTCTGCAGTCAGAACTCATCCACCTTCAGACTGGACATCTTCTGACTGTAGAACTGGAGCTTTTTATACATCTCACTGCAGCACAATAAAGTCCTCTGTGAGTATTGTGTGTCCCACAGTGTACATGACATCTGAGCAGCAATACTTCCACCTGCTGGAGATTTATTGTTACTACAGCTGTAAAATAAATCTATCAGAACATGAACTCAGTCTGTAGAATCCAGAAGATTAATGACACACTTTGTCCTGCTGTTATGGAATCAAAACTAACTTTAGGTTTTCTATATATTAAACTCCTTGATCCTCTTGATCTGCAGTCAAATGCTCTACCACTGAGCTACACCCCCCATAAACACACACAGCCCATCACTGCAGATCAGCAGGTCTGACTGAATACATACTGTAAAGTATGAACCACAGGGGTCAGACTGAGACTTCTGAAATGTTTCATAAATAGACTGAACAGGTGAGGGCTTTGGGACGGGGCTCACTGCAGCATCTGCTGTTGATAGCTGCAGAGTGATGTGCGCTTTCCTGTCAGTTCCTCCACAAAAGTCTCCATTAACTCCAGGAACAGTCGCTAAATTTAATTAAAAGGACACAAAGGCCACACTGTTAACACTGATTGAAGATTATGTTACAGCTTCAGCTGGTGTCTTCACTGTGACAAGTGTCTTGTCAGGATACTTCAAGTAACACAGACATCAAACTTCACACAGCTACATGTGGTTCCATGGTGTCATCATGAGCACTCTGGACTCTAAATCTGTCATTCACAACAGTTTTAGATTTAACTAAACTCTTCATGATTGTACCACACAGCTTGGACAACTGGCAGTGGTGGGAGTCAAACCCACGCCTCTGAAGAGACTGGAACCTAAATCCAGCGCCTTGGACTGCTCAGCCACACTACCACATAACTTCACCTGTTTCACTGCAATAATGCCACATGTCTCACATTGTCTAACTTCTCAAAGTTGTGACTTTGGATGAAAGATACACTGTTACATGGATCAAAGGCAGCAGCTCTTCAGACTCACACATCATTCAAACCTTCAAGGAAGTGACACACTACGTTTGTCTTTGGAGCTTCATTAACAGAGTGCACTCTATTGTGGAGGTCATGAGAAAAAAATGGGAGGAGTCTTTGATCTCTGTGATGTCATTAGAATCTTTGTGACATCACAGAATCAGCATCTCCTTTGATGGTTACTGATGGAACAGGAAAAGGTCAGACCCTGATATAATCTTGTGAACCCACAAGCTTGCCTTTTTTCTTTGTGTATTTGTGTCAGACTTTCCTTCCTTTATTGTAGATACCTAACATTCTGGATCGATGCCCACATTCGTCACAAATCCATGACTGTGGTGTTATTAGCACCACGCTCTAACTTGATGAAGATTTGATCCAACCATTTTGTGGACTGAACTTCCATCAAAGGCTTGCAGAGAAACAACACGGTAAAGCAAAGCACAAAACTGTCCTGAGGATCTGTCCCACATCGGTAACTCAAAGTGATGGTGGCCATTGGTGCAACTATAAGTCTTGTGGAGAATGTGGGCATCGATCCCACTACCTCTTGCATGTTCTGCATGTCTCTGTCTCGTGATGGGCTAATTTTTCAGCAAATTTTTCGGTTATTGTTGCAGCTTTTGTTGTCAGAATGGCCGAGCGGTCTAAGGCGCTGCGTTCAGGTCGCAGTCTCCCCTGGAGGCGTGGGTTCAAATCCCACTTCTGACAGAGACCACTTTTCTTTCACCTCAACTGCAGCAAGGTGTGTTTGGGGACAAAGTTCTTTTGGTCTACTTTTGACCGCCCAAACTTTTAAAAGACCAAAATTCCTTTGACATGTTGAAATATTGCCATTCTGTCCTTGGAAAATTGAAACAACCTGGTTTTGTCCACTCCACACGTATGAGGCAATACAAATTTTGAGCCTCTGTGCGTCCAAATTTTTAAGCAAATTTCAGGCAGGAGTTGATCACACAACCATTATAATTTTAAGACTAAGCCACACAGAAAATATATATTACATAACAACTAATTACGCTTGGATGAATGAAATTGTATTTTTTTATTTAACAATTAGTGAAAACACCAAGAACAAGTGTGCATGTGGAGACATCCTCTTGATGATGAAATGAAAATCTGATTTTATTCCCATTTATATTCGTAACTGTAAACTACGATCTCTTAAAGGTAAATGTAAAATCAATTGAAGAGTACATCCAAACTTACACGTTGACTTGAGTAGTAAATGCTTCTCATGCTGTTTCTCCTTTGCTGCTGCAGCGGTGTTATATTTACGGGGAAACATGTTCTCATCCTCTCCATGGGCCTGCTTTCAGACCTCCAACTCCCCTGGGTTGAAATAACTGGATCTCCATTGATGATGGCTTTTTATAGAGGTTATGATGCTGAGCTGCTTAAAGTGTCTTATAAACAGGACATTCTGCATTCAAACCCCAGCAGTGCTTTGCTCTCAGTGGCGTTCCTGCTCATCACTTCCTGTATTACAGCTTTTGCTTGCAGTTTCTGGACAAGACAAAGTGGTTGTTGCTGTGTTGAGCAGATGGAAATGTGGTGACCGCTTTTCACACCTTGTTCACTTTCTTGATGGTGTAGATAAAAAAAAGCTTTTCCTTTTCCTGCCTGGACAATCAGGTGTGAGGTGCCATATTTCATCCTGAACAGGAAATGCCAGCTGTGTGCCGTATTTATGCTACTTTGTTCTTTGTTTACATCTGAATCACATGTGATTTTGGAAATTCTTCAAAGCAGCTTACAGCAGAGTTTACAGCAGAGTGGTGTAGCGCGGTTATGGGCCCATAACCTAGAGGTTGATGAATCAAAACAATCCTCTGCTAACAAACTTTTAGAAACAGCGAGCTGTTCGCGATCTATGGTTGGTTATATTTGAAAATGGCATCATTACAACCGTAACAATGCTCCACTGCCACTCCACCAATCAAAGGTGTGTTTGGGGAGGTAGGTATTTTGGTCGACTTTTGCCTCGTAAACAGGACATCCTGCATTCAAACCCAACCAGTGGTTCACTTTCAGTGGAGTTCCTGCTCCACTGAGGAGAAATAGTAATTTAATGGTTGTTGCGTAGACAGAAATTTGGTGATTGACCGCTTTGCCCAGGAGACAAACTTTGGTAAGAGTCATGATGGTCAGCAACTGATATTGGCAAAATGATACAAGCACTCGTCCGGGATTTGAGCTCCCGACCTCTTGCACCGTAAGCATTCAAACCCCAGCAGTGCTGTGGTTCATACTTTACAGTTTGTTTTCAGTCAGACCTGCTGATCTGCTCCTCTTATGCTCCTCGTTAATATAGTGGACAGTATCTCTGCCTGTCACACAGAAGACTTCAAACCTTCAAACTGCTGATGCACCGATATGAAATTTTTTATGAAATGTTGTTTTTTATCAATATCTGTTAAAAGTATTTTCACTGACCAGGAAACGAACCCGGGCCGCGGCGGTGAGTATACTCCTTTGATCTGTTGAAAAGTTGACATGTCAGTTGCACCGCTAATACTCTGCTAATAAAAGCAGATTCAGATTATTTTATTTGTATCTTTAGCTCAGATGTCGGTCCCCACTTCAATAACTCAAAGTGATGGTAGCCACTGGTGGAACACTATATTCATAAGAGCTTTAGATTTAAATAAACACTTCAAGATTATACTGTAGAGTGCAAAGCTTGGCAGTGGTGGGATTCGAACCCACGCCTCTGAAGAGACTGGAGCCTAAATCCAGCGCCTTGGACCGCTCGGCCACACTACCGCATGAGAACGGCAGAAAGATGTCCTTGAAACGTCCTGGACACGCAAACAATCAGCATGCAGCATCCAACCTCTCAAACTCTCAAGTCCAGCTTCTTTGTATCTTGGTGTATAGTGATGGGATGGTTCTATATTCCCACAGAACATCCCTGGGAACCCGGACACACACCTTCTCCAAATCAAATCTTCCATGTGTCGACTAAAGTTCCAGTGGATAAAACAAAGCACTTCCCTGGGTGGGCTTGAACCACCATCCTTTCAGTGAACACGCTGACCGATTGCCCCACAGAGACATGTTGTTGCAGCGTGCAACCACCCCAGATGGGACTTGAACCCACAAGTCACTATTGGGTTCAAGTCCTATCTGGGGTGGTTTGCAGCAGAGTGGTGAAGCGTGGTTATGGGCCCATAACCTAGAGGTTGATGAACAAAACCAATCCTCTGCTAAGCTAGCTGTTCGCGATCTATGGTTGGTTATATTTGAAAATGGTGTCATTACAACCGTAACAATGCTCCACCAATCAAATCAGATTTATTTGTAGAGCACCAAATCACAACAAAGTTACATCAATCATCTTCACATAAAGAGCAGGTCTAGACAAAACTCTAAAATTATTTAGAGACTCAACAGATCCCCCGATGAGCAAGCACTCGGTGCCAGTGGCAAGTCCTTTAAGAGGCAGAAACCTCGGGCAGAAGCAAGCTCAGGGGGGGCGGCCATCTGCCTCGACCGGTTGGGTTGAGAGAGGGAGACTGGCAGCTGGACCCACGTGTCAGGATGGCTCAGTGGTCTGAGGTAACAGACTCAAGATCTTTCCTGCACAAATGGGCCTTGAACATGAAAGACTCATGGTTTCTTTATTTCATAGATCAGTGTCACCTATCACTGCTGTGCAGTCTATAATGTGAACCACTAACACAACCAGCCAACCTCACACAGCTCCTTATCATAAGGGTTAGCTCTCCTGACGACTGCAAGGCAACAGCTGGGCTTGTCCAGCAAAGGAGATGCTCATTCTGTGATGTCACAAAGGTTTTAATGACATCACAGAGATCAAAGGCTCCTCCCATTTTTTCTCATGACCTCCACCATAGAGTGCTCACTGTTAATGAGGCTCAAAAGGCAATCATGGTGCTGCCATCACTTCCTGTGTTACAGCTTTTGCTTGCAGTCTCTGGACGAGAGAAACAGCGGTTTAGTGTTGGTTGCTGTGTTGAGCAGATGGTGATTGCTCTTTTTTAACAGAAGACAAACTTTGGTAAGAGTCATAATGGTGAGGCACTACATTATCAATGTAACACTAAGGGCGTTAGACAGAAGATCTAAAGGTCCCTGGTTCAATCCTGGGTTTCGGCATCAAAGGTACCTGAGTGAGGTGCAAGCTCAGGTTTCTTTGACCTACATTTCCAATATTCTCCCTCCCTCCCTCTTTCAACCACACCATGAAATATTGTGAGGTTGGATGCGTCACGCTGACTGGTTGTGTGTCCAAAAGGCTGTCAAACACATCTTTCTTCCATTTTCTCCTCCAAACATTTATACACAGTTTTGAGATTTCCCATAATGTCATTTATTTATTTATTTATTTTGAAATGATTTTTGGCGATTTTTTGGAGGATGTTTTGCATTTCTAGCAACCTGGCTAGTTCAGTCAGTAGAGCATGAGACTCTTAATCTCAGGGTCGTGGGTTCGAGCCCCACGTTGGAGATGACAAACCTGGAGGGGAAGCGTGTGTTTGGGGACATCTGGAGAGAATTGGACCTGGTAGACCTCCAAGCCTACCTTGGAAGTAATATAGACAAACCAGGTTCAGTCCAAATAGTTCCAGTTTTGTTGTTGCTTCTGTCTGCAGAACTCAAAGGTATCTGGCAGGACCATGATTGCCTTTTGAGCTTCATTAACAGAGTGCACTCTACTGTGGAGGTCATGACAAAAAAGTGGGAGGAGTCTTTGATCTCTTTAGAACCTTTGTGACATCACAAACACACCTTGCTGCAGTCGAGGTGAAAGAAAAGCACTTTCTGTCAGAAGTGGGATTTGAACCCACGCCTCCAGGGGAGACTGCGACCTGAATGCAGCGTCTTAGACCGCTCGGCCATTCTGACAACGAAAACTAGCAAATGAGCCGAAAAATTTGTTAAAAAATTAGCCCATCAAGAGACAGAGACATGCAGAACTTGTCCTGTTGCAGCCTGCTATTCCAGCTAGAATTAATAAATATCTGCCTTTGAAGCAATCAAACATGACGAGGTGGCCGAGTGGTTAAGGCGATGGACTGCTAATCCATTGTGCTCTGCACGCGTGGGTTTGAATCCCATCCTCGTCGGTGGTTGCTTTAGTCTAAGTTACAGCCTGCTATTCCACCTAAAATTATCTATCCAGTCAGAATTGTCCTCAACGTCACCTGGTTAGAGCTGAGCCACTTTTTTGATCATACTGTGATAAATGACATTCTCCAGGTTTTCCCTAACCCAAATCTGTAAACATTAGTCAAAGGAGACAAGAAGAGACAAGAAGAGCAGAGGTTGAACGGTTCCCTTCGATAGCTCAGTTGGTAGAGCGGAGGACTGTAGAGGCTTACAGCTGAAATCCTTAGGTCGCTGGTTCAACTCCGGCTCGAAGGAGGTCTTTATTTTCATCAGCCTCATCCAGCAGAGTGATGAGTCTGCCTACAGACAGGAGGTGACCACTGTTGTATCACTGTTCATGTAGAGCAGCTGTGTTTTATACTGCAAGCAGCACTGAGTTTCTAACATTCAGGAATTGAAATCCCAGTCTTCCACAAGACAGGCAGAGATCCTGTCCACATCGGGGTTTAAACAAAGAACATCCCTGGGTGGGCTTGAACCACCATCCTTTCAGATAACAGCCGGACACGCTGACCGATTGCACCACAAAGACATGTTGAGACATGTTGAGAAAATAAAAGTGATGAACTGTGGATGGCAGCCTGCTGTTGGTCTGACTGAACAACGATGCAGAAACAACAGACAAAGTCAAATGAATCAGAATTAAAAATTAAGGGTTCAATTCAGTATAAAATGTCTTTTTAATCATCTGACATCACAGATCATCTGACATCACAGATCGTCTGCCATGGCAAAAGCAGTGCAAAAGTTCACTGCAAATGCACTGCAACATGCAGTGAAAAACCAACACCACACTGCAAAATGCATCGAAAAGGTGAAGGGAAAGAAAATGTAACACACTGCAAATGCACAGCAAGCGTGCTGCAAATTTGTCTGACATATAAGCTACCTTTTGAAAAAAAAAAAAAAATCTGAATTCCAGGAAGACTGACTGCACATCTGAAGGCTCTGTGTTAAACTTCTGTTAGGATCAATGCTGGTGCTCTCCAAGTCTCCAAGCTGTCTACAAGGTCTCATGGATTTTTTTACATGCTGTCAAAAGAAGACACTCGAAAAGCAGCATACAGTACTTGCACAGACGAGGTAATGTAGGGAGGAAAGGAAAGAGAAACATCATGCGGTGTGTGACTTCACTTCCTCTGTGGATAAACAAGGAGAATAAAGCTGTTTCCTAACAGCTTCTATCCAGAGACCTTTAGTGTGTGAGGTGAACATGACAATTTTTACATATGTTGGATGTTGGCAATTGGTTCCTTTGCATCGGTTGGGAATTGAACCCAGGCCTCCCATTTGGCAGGTGTGTGTTATTTGGTGTGAACATATTTTCGAAGGACTGAGTAGCAATATTTCGACATGTCAAAGGAATTTTGGTCTTTTAAAAGTTTGGGCGGTCAAGAATAGACCAAAACAACTTTGTCCTCAAACAACACACCTTGCTGCAGTAGAGGTGAAATGAAAGTGGTTTCTGTCAGAAGTGGGATTTGAACCCACGCCTCCAGGAGAGACTGATATTTTGGTCGACTTTTGACCGCCCACACTTTTAAAATTCCTTTCTTTCCTTCCTTTAGAGTTAGCACTCTGGACTCTGAATCCAGCGATCCGAGTTCAAGTCTCGGTGGAACCTAAATCTTACCAATGGAACACTGAGAGTCCTGTCAAAATATTGCCACTCTGTCCTTCGAAAATGGAAACTACCTCCTTTTGTCCACTCTACACGTATGAATGCATGCAAAGTGTCTGATGAAGCCTCCTCTCTGCTTTATCTTCAGCAAGAAAATGTAAAATAAAATTAATTTTAGAAGTGAGCTGAAAGAAAAGGAGCAATTCTGAAAACAAGTTCAGGAAGTTTTGCATTCACCACTCGAGAGTTTTGAAATGAAATGAAAATCTGATTTTATCCCCATTTATATTTATAACTGTAAACTACGATCTCTTAAAGTTAAATGTAAAATCAATTTAAGAGTACATCCAAACTTATACGTTGACTCGGGTAGTAATTTCTTCTCATGCTGTTTCTCCTTTGCTGCTGCAGCTGTTACATTTTCGGTGAAACGTACTCATCCTCTCCGTGGGCCTGCTTTAAGACCTCCAACTCCACTGGGTTGAAATAACTGGATCTCCATTGATGATGGCTTTTTATAGAGGTTGTGCACACGTGCAACTCAACATGAACATGAACCAACTAAGATCAGCTGTTCTGGAACTGGATACTCAGATTTTCAAAGAGAAATTGGCAGCACTGATGCTGAGCTGCTTAAAGTGTCTGTCTTATAAACAGGACATCCTGCATCCAAACCCCAGCAGTGCTTCACTCTCAGTGGAGTTCCTCGTCATCACCTCAACTAAGCAGAAAGTCATCTCTGCAGTTGTTCTCTGAAACGTCTGTATCTGTATCGTAGAAGAAGTAAACATTTTACATTTTCTTGCAAAAGAAAAAAAAAACACAGAAGCACACATTCACCATATAAGAAGTGGAGACGGTTTGGCTCCATCAATGACATGATCATGATCAGCTAACACTAGCTGTGGTTCCATGGTGTAATGGTTAGCACTCTGGACTTTGAATCCAGTGATCAGATGTCCAGTGATCAGAAAGAACAAGAGCAGTCGCACCACACAAGCATTTGAAAATAAAGCTCATTTAGATTATTTTATTTGTATCTTTAGCTCAACAAAGCGCAACACAGCGTGCCAGCATTCAACTTCCCAGCAGTGCCTCTTTATTGAAGTTTAAGGTTGTTGAGATAACCTCATGTAACTTCTTCTGCAGGAGTTTAGTCAGTAATTTGGTTGAGTGACTAAGCAGGATAATATGGAGCAGTAATTTCAGTTATTTCCAACACCGTGGAGATGATGTTTGGAACTATACGAGGCCGCATCGAGGTAGCATCTTTCGCTGGTGGTCTAGTGGCTAGGATTTGGCGCTCTCACTGCCGCGGCCCGGGTTCAATTCCCGGTCAGGGAAAGTGTTTTTACTGAAAAATACAGGTGATTGAAAAATTGAATTATTTTGAACTCTCTCGAGATAGCTTTGAAACCTGTTGATGTTGTTAAAGCAGCCTTTTCTGTAATTACTGAAGTGTGCTTCGACAAACACAAAATCTTTCCCAGATGATCACAACCACTTTGACAGAAAGTGGATGTGGCGGTTAAAAATTACACTAATCTCCAGAGAAAATCTGAGCACCCTGAGCAGAGTGGCGCAGCGGAAGCGTGCTGGGCCCATAACCCAGAGGTCGATGGATCGAAACCATCCTCTGCTATTTATGCATACTGCTACATGTACATACTGGATGTCCCACTTTTTCAGCAGCACTGATTAACAGGAAAACATGGAGAATTTTGTCTGTCATATCTATAATATTGATCGTTGTAACCTACAGCTGATGAAAACCCCAAAGTAGTTTGTTTCTACAACATCTGACCTGAGCAACAAGGCTCTTTGACCAACTAAGCCACAGCACCACTCTGATTTACAGGGATGTATTTTGGATCTGAAAATTCCCCCAACATACGGGGCTGACCATCATGACTCTTACCAAAGTTTCTTTAGCATAAAATAAACGGTCACATTAATGTCCTGAATGTGCTGTGTGTAAATAATGAGGTTCATCAAAACAAAGTCAGAACCAGAAAGATGAAAGATGAAAGAAAATATATTCTTTCATGAAATGTTCCTAAACTTCTATTAAAGGCAGAATTATTGCAGCACTCTATGGTGGAGGTCATGAGAAAAAGTGGGAGGAGTCTTTGATCTCTGTGATGTCATTAGAACCTTTGTGACATCACAGAATCAGCATCTCCTTTGATGGTTACTGATGGAACAGGAAAAGGTCAGATCCTGATATAATCTTGTGAATCCACAAGTATGCCTTTCTTTGTTTGTGTACCAACAGTCTGAGCTCTGGAACATTTAATTAAAGAATACATTTTGATGAAAATTGGAAATGTCTGTTTATTGTTTATCACTTGTTAGGATCCCCGTTAGCTGTCACTGAGGCAGCAGCTACTCTTCCTGGGGTCCAAATGAAAATGCACATCTGCAGTCAAACAGGTTCAGGTAGATGCAGAGTCCTACATTAAAACAAACCACTTTACCATCAACCTCAGCTGCAGTATACACATTACACTTCCATCACCAGATCCTCTGTATATACATGTACTTCACAGTGGTGCTGTGGCTTAGCTGGTCAAAGTGCCTGTTTCGTAAACAGGAGATCCTGGATTCAAATCCCAGCAGTACCTTGTTCATAATGTAAGATGTTGTAGATAGACACTTACACATGGGAAGTGCATGTTCTACCGCTGACCTACATCCTCTGCATGGTCTGGCAGCATTAGCTAACCAGATAGCTTCTGAGCTCATTCAACACTGATCTGTCTGATGAAGCCTTTTGGATGAGATGAGGACATTGATGATGCTGCTGAATTTAGGTCACCTGCACTTATGTCAACAGTCAGAGCTCCATACACAATAAGAGTACTGAAGAAAAATACTTTAAACATGAGCTCTGTGTCACATTCATGCAGCTTGTGTAGAAACAGTTCATTCCATCAGAATGAACCTTCACCTGTTAAGGTAACAGTTTGGTAACAGTTGAGGAGGAAACTATCCAGGCTGGAAAATGTTGAGTCACGGGAGCTTTCCTGCGTGTGGGTGTTGTTGCTGAGTGGTTAATGTGATGGACTAGAAATCCCCGTGCAGGTTCAAATCCTGCCAGCAACGGTTAGTTTTTTTAAATGGACCAAGTTTCCCATTTGGGGAGAGATGCAGCATGTTTGAGAATCTCTGTTATCTGCACACCCTTAAAATATGACACAGCTGAGTGCTGTTGTTCGGACTCTAAGAGGAGAAGAGCACTCACTGGTGCTCAGTTATCAGTGGTTATGGGCCCATAACCTAGAGGTTGATGAACAAAACCAATCCTCTGCTAAGCTAGCTGTTCGCGATCTATGGTTGGTTATATTTGAAAATTGTGTCATTACAACCGTAACAATGCTCCACCAATCAAATCAGATTTATTTGTATAGCACCAAATCACAACAACGTTACATCAATCATCTTTACATAAAGAGCAGGTCGAGACAAAACTCAAAAATTATTTAGACACTCAACAGATCCCCCGATGAGCAAGCACTTGGTGCCAGTGGCAAGGAAAAACTTCCTTTAAGAGGCAAAACCAGGGGGGGCAGCCATCTGCCTCGACCGGTTGGGTTGAGAGAGGGAGAGAGAGAGCTGACACTGTCCTATCAAAGCTATCATTAACTTTTCTGTTTCCTCACCAGAGACTGGCAGCTGGACACACGTGTCAGGATGGCTCAGTGGTCTGAGGTAACAGACTCAAGATCTTTCCTGCACAAATGGGCCTTGAACATGAAAGACTCATGGTTTCATTATTTCATAGATCAGTGTCACCTATCACTGCTGTGGAGTCTATAATGTCAACCACTAAAGGGAAGAAGCTGCATCACCTGAACAGGGACTTGAACCCTGGACCCTCAGATTAAAAGTCTGATGCTCTACCGACTGAGCTACTCAGGCTTCTGACAGGTGGATAATTCAGATGAAATTAAATTAATTATTTCAGCTTGACTCAAACAAACGGCCCTGTCCCAGCCAGGGGTTGCAATCGGTCAGCGTGTTCGGCTGTTTTCTGAAAGGATGGTGGTTCGAGCCCACCCAGGGACGATCTTTGTTTAGTTCACTGGTATTATAGTTCACACGTGGAAGAACGGAGGATTTTTACGTTGATGCTCAGTTATCTCCATCTAGTGGACAGATGGTAGAAGTTGATTCCTGAAAAGAGGAAGTGACTTTTCCTCAGATCAAACTGTTGAAGGAGAACGAGCAGCTTCTTCCTCACTGACTCACTCAACCTCTGTCTCCTGGGTTTGGATTTAGGTCTGGGTCTGGGTCTGGGTCTAAGACCAGGTGGGCCTGCTCAGAGTCTCTGTGTTGGATGTGAGCTGCTGAAATCTCTGAACACCATGACACAGATAATATCAGTCTGATGTGTCATCTGTAATCCAGATGTTGTCAGCAACAAACAGATGTTCCTGACAGAAGCTGTGCTGATTCACTTCAAGCAGCACATGAGCCTCTTTCTCAGGAACACACAGAAAAAATAAGATTTTCTATTCCAACAATATACGTGATGTCCTCGTGTATGAATGAATGTTTCACTGATGCAGATTTTTTCAGAACAACATCAACAACTAATAACTCCACAACGAGACTGTGTGACGTCACTGGAGATCAAAGGCATTTCCTGCCTTTCATTGATCTCCAACATGACACAGATGCATAAGTCATACTATCTCACGTTTGCATTAATCTTCAGCGTTGATTATGAAGCACGGGAAGTCTTTATCTTGTGCAACACCCTGATCTCTCAACTATCCACTCAGCTTGGAGCAATTTATCCTGTGTAGTCATCCTACCAAATTACCAAAGTGAACACAAGTGTAATGTGTATACTGCAGCTGAGGTTGATGGTAAAGTGGTTTGTTTTAATGTAGGAGCAAAAGTTGAACAATATGGAGACTTTACTTGGGACGGCTGTCTTTGGAAGCTTGTTCACATTGTGAAGCTTTTAAATGCAGTTTATTTTACTGAGGACAAAGAAAAAGACCGATTCACTTGTAGAGCTGCTGGTAAAACAGGGACAGTCTGAGATTGCTTGGACATCCTGACTGCACAAAAGAGAGAAATTTCAGGATTCCTGATCCAACAAACATTTGGCTCCTCGCCCAGTTTGGTTCTTTCTTCTGTCAGCAGAACTCAAAGGTATCTGGCAGAACCATGATTGTCTTTGGAGCTTCATTAACAGAGTGCACTCTACTGTGGAGGTCATGAGAAAAAAGTGGGAGGAGTCTTTGATCTCTTTGATGTCATTAGAACCTTTGTGACAGACCTTTGTGTTTTCTTCCTCTACGATACAGACACAAACTGGCAGCACTGATGCTGAGCTGCTTAAAGTGTCTGTCTTGTAAACAGGACATTCTGCATCTCAGTCAGAGTTGACCTCACCCGAAGTACCCCATAACTCTTGCCAAATGACTTTTTATGACCTGCTTGTTTTGACCTACATTTCCAATATTCTGCCTCCTCTTTCAACCACACCATGAAATATTGTGAGGTTGAATGCTGCACGCTGACTGCTTGTGTGTCCAAATGGCTTCAAAGACATCTTTTTGCCATTAACTCCTCCAAACCTTTGGACACGAAAGACAAAGAATTCATCAGTGTCTTTGATTGGAGTAAATCAATAGATTCTGTAATTGAAGTCATCTAACGTCTAAGAAGACATCAATTCCATGACTTGTTGTGTTTGGTAGTTAACACAGCACCAAGAAATAACACTATTAAATTCAAAACTCAAGTAAATGTTGAGTTTGCGTAATTAATTGCGACTTTCACTTTGTGGTGGCAGTTATGGCTCCCACCAAACCTGCTGTTTCCTTTATCAGTCAGCACTGCCTCAACAAGTAGCACTTAGTGAATTCAACAGCCAAGTCAGTGCTCAGGTAAGCTAAAGTGTTATGGAGAATGTGGGCATCGATCCCACTACCTCTCACATGCTAAGCAAGCGCTCTACCATTTGAGCTAATTCCCCTGTACTGGCATGGTGGCATGCAAGCTAAGCTTGCCCCTTTAAAAAGGCTCCTTTAACAACCTCTGCGTTCACCATCAACAGGTTTCAAAGATATTTAGAAATCATTCACGATGGCCTTAAAGGCAGATCCCATAACCCATCGACCTCTGGGTTATGGGCCCAGCACACTTCCGCTGCGCCACTCTGCTCGCTGCATTGAGGTCACAGTGTCCTCTGGAGTTTTGTGTAATTTTTAACCACCACATCCACTTTCTCTCAGCATCCTTCCCAAAAGCCAACAGCGGTTTTGTTTGGACTGTGTTCACTGAGTTGCCAGATTGGGCTTCATTGGGCAGGTGAGATGAGAATTGGGCTGCTTGTGAATATGTGTGCAGCTCTTTGTTTAAATATTGTCAGCAATATTACAGAACAAACTAAAAGCACAGTGTCCAAAAAAAGATTTTGGACAATGCTTATTCCTAACCCCTGTTTCAAAACATTGCAGCTAAGATTTGGGAAAAGGCACTTTTCAGCAGCTAAGCTTTGGGGAAAAGCACTTCTAACAACCTTTGAGTTCACCATCAACAATGCAATGACTTTAAGATTTAAGATTAAGATTAAGATTTAACCCTTTCCTCACATTTTCACTGTGCGCTGTGGTGAAATAGCTCACTGAAATAGAAGATACAAATAAAATAATCTAAACCGGCTTTTATTTTGAAATGATTTTTAGCGATTTTTTCGGAGGATGTTTTGAATTTCTAGCTCAGTCGGTAGAGCATGAGACTCTTAATCTCAGGGTCATGGGTTTGAGCCCCACGTTGGGCGATATGCAGTTTTTTTTTAGACCCAAAGTTACAGTTCCAATATTCTGCCTCGTCTTTCAACCACAACGACATGAAATATTGTGAGGTTGAATGCTGCACGCTGACTGGTTGTGTGTCCAAATGGCTTCAAAGACATCTTTCTGCCATTCGCTCCTCCAAACCTTTGGACACAGCTTTGAGCTGTCTCACAGGTGTCATTATTTCAGTGAAGATGTATGTATGGATGTATTCCCCCTGAATCCTGCAATTCACAGCTTCCACCAAATGGAGCCAAATAATGAGATGGAGGAGAGCTGTCAGTGTTTCAGTATAAACATACATCATACAGCCCTGACCACTGTTGTATCCAGGCAGAGCTGACTGCTGCTTTTCATGGAGAGCAGTGACCACATACAGCTGCTAGCTTCACTGCACTAATGCCACATGTCTCACATTTTGTGTCTCCTCAAAGCTGTGTCCAAAGGTTAGGAGGAGAGAGTACCAGAAAGATGCCCTTGAAGCATCCTGGACACACAACCAGTCAGCGTGCACCATCCAACCTCACAAACTCTCATAGTCGTGTGTCACTTTGCTGGTGGTCAGTCATTGGTGGTTCATCTGTAAACTGCTCACCTCCCAGGTGTGAGCCCTGGGTTCAATTCCTGGCCAATGCAACATAAATCTTTACCATCTTTACATCTAACCAACCAACATCAGCTGGGTCACAGCACAGCACAGAGGATTTTCAACCCACGGATCCAGATGAGACTGAAGCGCAGCCAGCTATGAGCAGAGTGGCGCAGCGGAAGCGTGCTGGGCCCATAACCCAGAGGTTGATGGATCAAAACCATCCTCTGCTATTTATACACACTAAAGATTCCTTTACTGTCCCACCAGGAGTGATAACTTAAACTGGAAAATGTCAGCAGTTTTTCAGCAGCACTGATTAACAGGAAAACATGGAGAATGTCATTTCTCGCTTTCCCCAGTTATGTGTACTGTTCTGCTCCTGACTTATATGTATTATGTATTATGTATTTCATCAGCATTTTGTTGGGGCAGGTGGGACTTAAACACTGACCCTTGTCCAAAGTGGGAAATGACGGAGAAAGTCCAACAATCTATGAGGGGAGAAAAATTCATGGCACCCAGAGTGAGAAGCAAACTCCAAAACTAAGAAGCACAAATGCACATTGCATTTATCATACAAGACAAAAACACTTTTTTTGGTTATTTATGCACTCAAAAGTTTTACCTGTCGCATGATCTCAGAAGCTAAAGCTGCCACACCATGCAGGGGATGTAGCTCAGTGATCAAGATGGATCCAGTCAAGTGCTGGTAGAGACGATGGAACAGACGATAAACTGACAACAGGACATTAAAATCAGCCACACTCAGAGACCACGTGGCCTAAAGGATGAGTAGTCTGCCTTTGGATCAGAAGGCTGGGGGTTGGAGTCCCTTTGTGGTTGGTCAGAGGTGTATTACAGGTGAAGGGAATAAACAATTTGAAATTTCCTGAATAACATTTTATCTCTGATTTCGGCTTTAACTTAAGAACCAATGCCTGGTATAAAAGGTGTTCATGTTGAAGACATAGAATCTGTGATGTGTTACACTAAGTGACTTTAATGCCATAATTAAATAACAAAGCTCAGGGAATGTCTTTGAAAGGACCCACAACAGCTGCTGAAACCTGGAATTGAAACAGGGACCTTTAAACCTTCAATCTAACGCTCTCCCAAATGAGCTATTTCAGCACAGCACACAGTGGAAATGACTTCTCATTATTGCTTCCATGACCTGGAAGTGGAACTAAAGGTGTGTCCCTATCACCGGCCTTGATAATGATAACTGAGCACCAGTGAGAGCTCTCCTCCTCTTAGATGAGTCCTAACAACAGCACTCAGCTGTGTCTCTCCCCAAATGGAAAACTTGGTCCATAAAAGGAAGTAAACATTGTTGGCAGGATTCGAACCTGCGCGGGGAAACCCCAATGGATTTCTAGTCCATCGCCTTAACCACTCGGCCACAACAACCATGCAGAGCAATGCTCCTGTGACTCAGCATTTTCCAGCCTGGATAGTTTTCTACTCAAAGGACAGGGCACCTTCTTGTTGTGAGGAAGCACGGCTTTCAACCTTTGTGGAAGTGACACACAATTGTGAGGAGCACAAGCGTTGACTGACACAGACGTGGTTTTAGAGAAAAACTGCAGAGAAACTGTCAGCACTGATGCTGAGCTGCTTAAATTGTCTGTCTTATAAACAGGACATCCTGCATTCAAACCCCAGCAGAGCTTCACTCTCAGTGGAGTTCCTGCTCATCACTTCCTGTATTACAGCTTTTACTTGCAGTTTCTGGACAAGACAAAGTGGTTGTTGCTGTGTTGAGCAGATGGAAATGTGGTGATTGGCCACTTTTCACAGGAGACAAACTTTGGGAAGAGTCATGATGGTCAGGCAGTGACATTGGCAACGTAACACTAAGGGCTCGTGAAAAAAGCTCGTGAAAAAAGTACCCATTTAAAATCAATATGATACCAAATATGATATAGGAGGAATATCCAATGATTAAAATTAATTATTAAGTTGTTGTGATGGTTCAGAAATTAAATAAAATCGGCCCCCTTGTCCGGCCACAGCAACCGTTTAGCTGTCTTTCCATCTTCCATCTTACATAAATAAAAAAATAAAATGTCACTCACTGTTGAAATAGAAAAAAACTTCATTTATAATGGGTTATAGTTTTCAATAAAATAATTGGATTCTATATTCAATTTCTAAAACCTAATAAATATAACCATATAAAACAGCCAAATGACAACATTAATGACGTTTTAAATGACAGGAAACGTCATGTTACCATGACAGCAAAGAGTTAGGGGGGAAGCCCGGCAGCAATTTCCAACGTTATGGGAGTTCTATGTTCGTCAGTCAGGCTACCCAACTCGTCCAGAATGACGAATAAAGGATGCTCCCTGAGCCTGTTGACACATTGGGAGTGAGAACATGCTGGAAAAACATGTGACATGCTTCTTATGTGAGGTGATCATCAGGGATCGCCCCTTTGTTCAGCTCCATTGGGTCGTACAGTCCAATATGTCCCATATGGTCTGGCAGTGAGGATTCCTGTTTTTCACCCAGGCGGCTTTCAGAATGAGGGTCAGCAATGTAAGGATCTGGTACCCAAGTCATGTGGTTGTGTGATGTTGTGGTGACCCCCAAACAGGACACAACCTCAATATCATGACAAGTGAACAATTAATGCGGTCACCGCGTTTTAAAGAAGTTCAGAGTGTTTCAGAGTTTCTGACATGATACAGACAGACAGATCCAGTGTCCCAGAGAGAGAAGAGTCCCGACACTCCCTGATCTCACTGCGGGGTGGTCACGTGGTTCATGTCAGCCCACTGAACTGTCATGTTCTTCTGTGGAACAGACAGCAGAGACTGAGACATTGCATGCTAAATATAAATAAAATGTTGGCTGTTATTGCATTATTCCATATTCGTAAATGTCAGTTTTACATTTGGGGTGGTGGGGTGACAACTGAAAGCTCTATATAAGAATTACTTAAATAAGTTTTGAAGGGAAAGCATCACGTTTTCGTCAGCTGGGGAAATATTTTGATGATTCAAATGCTCTTTTTTGCGTAGATGGATTATTGGATTTCCTTGATTTTGCTTGTAATTCCTATTGACTTACTCGTGGTCTGATAGTGATGGAGAAAGCAGAGTAGCAACAGTCCATTCAGCATTTATTGTCCATCCCACTTCTTCTGATGAGGCAGGAGCTGACCATACAACCATTATAATTTTAAGACTAAGCCATACAGAAAATATGAATCGAATATATTACAGAGCAACAAAAGATCACACCTGGATGAATTAAATTGTTTTTTTGTTTTTTTTTTATTAAACAGTGAGTGAAAACATCAAGAACAAATGTGCATCTGGAGACATCGTCTTCCTCTGTGTCCTGGACACTAAAAAGCAGATGAAGCAAAACAGATGATGTTCAATTGTGTCATGGTTCATTGGTTACAACTAAAAACTTCTGACAGAAGCTGCTATGCACGTTTTCAGTGCATATTTGTATTTTCACTGCAGTTACTCATGGTGTTCAGAGATTTCAGCAGCTCACATCCAACACAGAGACTCTGAGCAGGCCCACCTGGTCTTAGACCCAGACCCAGACCCAGACCTAAATCCAAACCCAGGAGACAGAGGTTGAGTGAGTCAGTGAGGAAGAAGCTGCTCGTTCTCCTTCAACAGTTCGATCTGAGGAAAAGTCACTTCCTCTTTTCAGGAATCAACTTCTACCATCTGTCCACTAGATGGAGATAACTGAGCATCAACTTAAAAATCCTCTGGTCTTCCATGTGTGAACGATAATACCAGTGAATTAAATAAAGATCGTCCCTGGGTGGGCTCGAACCACCATCCTTTCAGTTAACAGCCGAACGCGCTGACCGATTGCGCCACAGAGACATGACGAGCCGCACACCCTCACAATATTTCATGCTGTGGTTGAAAGAGGAGGGAGAATATTGGAAATGTAGGTAAAAAAAAAACAGAGCTTGAACCTCACTCAGGTACCACCTCTGATGCCAAAACCCAGGATTGAACCAGGGACCTTTAGATCTTCAGTCTAACGCTCTCCCAACTGAGCTATTTCGGCTGGATGGCCCCATTTCTGGTGGATTTTCTGTGACAGTTCTGCTTGTTTTCTCTTGAAAGAGAGTTTTTAATTTAATTGAGCCGTTCAATCTAAATAATACCTCGAGACCAACAAGCCCTCAACGAACACACACTGAGGAAGGTGGTGCAGCTCAGCGGTAGATACAGTCCATCCAACTTTGAATTAACCTTAAACAGGTTTCAAGGATATTTAGAGAATGTTCAAGAAGGACCAACATGGACAGGCAAGATTCAAACCCACTACACACACTTTGACTTGATTTTCCAACCAGTGAAGCTGGTAGACTGCAGGTGGAAGTCTCAGTACTTTTTAAAACATGCACAATAAAAATAAAACAAAATAATTAAAAGCAATTTAAAGAAAAGGCAGACCGAACCTGAACGCTCCATCTGGACTCAGGTTCTGATTGGACCTCAGCTGATGTTAATCAGTGTAATCAGAGCAGAGAGCAGCTCCGGTATGAAACCAGAATCATTGATCCCCCATGCAACACAGATGCATACGTCACACTCCCTCATGTTTGCTTCAAATGGTGAGCTCAGCACCACAAAAGTAGTACAAAGAAGTACCAAGATGTACAGAGGATCTGAAAATATAATAAGTGGTTGACCATCATGACTCCTACCAAAGTTTGTCTCCTGTGAAAAGCAGTCAATCACCAATATCCCTTCTCCTCAGCACAGCATGAGCCACAAAACCACCATTGCTCTTGCTTCAGTTGCCAAGATACTGCAACTAACAACCAGACAGCAAACCTCACACAGCTGCATAGTGTAACAGTCAGCACCCCTATTGACTGAAAGGCAACAGATGGGCTCGTCCGGGATTTGAACCCGGGACCTCTCGCACCCTAAGCGAGAATCATACCCCTAGACCAACGAGCCATGTGGA
Source organism: Echeneis naucrates (assembly GCF_900963305.1). Lineage (NCBI taxonomy): Eukaryota > Metazoa > Chordata > Actinopteri > Carangiformes > Echeneidae > Echeneis > Echeneis naucrates. The sequence continues at coordinate 6,599,629 of NC_042512.1, read as the reverse complement.
CTGTGGAGGTCATGACAAAAAAGTGGGAGGAGTCTTTGATCCCTTTGATGTCATTAGAACCTTTGTGACAGAATCAGCATCTCCTTTGATGGTTACTGATGGAACATTTGTGGCGTTTGTTTTTTTTTTTTTTTGATTAACCTCATTATTTACACACAGCACATTCAGGACATTAATGTGACAGTTAATTATATGCTAAAGAAAAGTCACGATGGTCAGCCACGTATGTTGGGGGTATTTTCAGATCCAAAATACATCGCTGTACATCAGAGTGGTGCTGTGGCTTAGTTGGTCAAAGCGCCTGTCTAGTAAACAGGAGAGCCTGGGTTCAAATCCCAGCAGTGCCTCATTGATAAAATGTAAGGCTGTTGAGTTAATCTCATGTAAGTTCTGTTAAAAAGACACAACACTCTCTCTGACCAGTCAGTTAACTGTTACAGTCTTTATGTCTCTCTGTTGAGCATCCTTAAGTTTTGTGGAAGAGGTGAAATCAAACCAGATACTATCCAGCAAAAACAGCTGTGAATTTGAGCCGGTAACAGGCTTTGATGTCATTAGAACCTTTGTGACATCACAGAATCAGTATTCAGGGGTGCTGATTTATATTGGTGGGAGTGTTGATAGATTGTTGGAGCTGCTTTGAAGAATTTCCAGGATGGCCGAGCGGTCTGAGGTCGCAGTCTCTCCTGGAGGTGTGAATTCAAATCCCGCTTCTGACAGAAACTGCTTTTCTTTTCTCGACTGCTGTAAGATGTGTTTGGGGACAAAGTTGTTTTGGTCAACTTTTGACCACCCACACTTCAGGCAGGCTATCAGGCAGTCTTTACTGTAAGGCCACTTTCAGACTGCTCAAATGGTAGAGTGCTCGCAAAAATGTTGAAATGGAAACATGAATGTTACTGAGTGTTATTTTCCCGTTTGTTTTTACTTTTTCTATGATACAGACACGGTTTCAGAGAACAACTGCAGAGAAACTGGCAGTACTGATGCTAAGCTGATTAAAGTGATTAAACAGGACATCCTGCGTTCAAACCCCCGCAGGGCTTCACTCTGAGTGGAGTTCCTGCTCATCACTGAAACAAACTGATGAAAACCATCACTTCCTGTATTACAGCTTTTACCTGCACTATCTGGACAAGAGAAACAGAAATTTTGTGGTTGTTGCTGTTTTTAGCAGAAGGTGATTGATCATTGGCTGGAACTCATATCAATCAGATATTTCTTTATTTGGACCATGTAACGTTGCTCACAATATTTAAACAAAAAACTCCATATGTATTCCAAAGCAGCCCAATTTTTATCTTCCGTATCCAATGTCATCAATTATGACACAACTATCAATGTGTTCAGCTGTTTGCTGAAAGACTTTGAAGTCCACCCAGAGACCTGCTGTGTTTAGTTCACTTGTTGCTGTATCTAGTTGGAACAGCAGGCTGCAACATCATGTCTCAATGGTGCAATCGGTCAGCGCATTTGGCTGTTAACTGAAAGGATGGTGGTTTGTCTTATTCACTGGAATTATAGTGGACATGTGGAACCCCAAGATTTGATCTGGAGAAGGTGTATGACCGGGTTCACAGGGATGTTCTGGAGTATGGAGCCATCCCATCATTATATGGCAATAAACTGAACTTGTCTCTGGTGGGTGTTGGCGTCCAGCAGGGCTGTGCTTGGTGTCCCATACTTGAGGTTGTCATGGTCTCCAGGGTGACAGTCCTTTTCGTTTTCTTATGGTGTATTGTGGTAATCACTTATTCTATTCTGTCAATTAGGACTGCTCGTGCTGAAGTCCACCCATCTTCGTACCTTCGAACCGCCCATCTTTGTTTTTCTTGGTTATACGGGGGGGCTCTGTCTTGGTTTTTGCATTGGCTGTGGTTGTCTGAACACTCTGGCTTTATGTTGCTTGCCTTTGGATGGATGCAGACAAAGTTCCATTACTGTGAATAATGTAGAGAAAAGACTAACCTTCCTCTGGCAAAAGTTAAACTGCAATGGCCAGGAATCAAACCCGGGTCAACTGCTTGGAAGGCAGCTATGCTCACCACTATACCACCATTGCACGTGAAGGGGAACAATCACAGTCCTTTTTAATGAAACTGGTTATGGGAACATGTGGCTGGATTTATGACCGAACATTATCCACACCTTAAATGAATCAAAGTAAACTAATCATCCCTCAACAACAAACATGGCAACTTGCACAGTGTTTTATCATGAAGTCTTGAAAACTAAACTAAAGCAGACAGAAACAAAAAGGGAGACACACAGAGACTGAACAGGCTGATCAGGAGAACAGGCTCTGTGGTCGGCCTGACTCTGGACTCTGTGCAGCCTTTGTGTTTACATCTGAACCACATGTGATTTTGGAAATTCTTCAAAGCAGCTTCAAAGGAAGAGTTTCATTCTGTGAGTACTGTGACATCATCAGGTGATGCGTCAAAGGCAGCAGCTCTTCAGACTCACACATCACTTCAAACCTTTGAGGAAGTGACACACAACTGTGAGGAGCACACGTGTTCACCGACACAGATGTGGTTTCAGAGACAGACTGCAGAGAAACTGTCAGTACTGATGCTGAGCTGCTTAAAGTGTCTGTCTTATAAACAGGACATCCTGCATTCACCCAGCAGAGCTTCACTCTGCTCATCATGTCTCTGTGACTCAATCTGAAGGGATCAGTAGTGTGACAGCAGGTTTTTAATGATGTAGCAGATAGAAACAGACAGGTAGAAACTAAATTTCTGCTGTTTTATTGTTCTGCAAGAGCCGAATACATGTCTGTAAGTGTTGTTGCACATGTCTGTATTACTGCCATGTTTAAGTTGGAATAAATTCACTGACGCTTTAAAATGATCGCGGTACTGATGCTAATCCCGTTAGCCGGTCTATGGCGTTTTCCATTGTATGTTAGCATTAAGCGGACATAAAGGACTTTATGTTAAGATAAAATGATGGCAGTAATGCTGGTTAAAATGACTTTGAATGCTATTTTAAATACGTAGCTGTTCAGTCATTTGTGGTTTTATTTTGTGGATGACAAAGTAACTCATTTTATTATTCTCGCTTTCGGTCGAAAAAAGCCGAGTCCAGTCGAGGAGAGCCGAATCTTCAGAGAATCCGTGCAGACAGGGGGGTTATTTTGATGGACACACCATGAGGCCAATCACATGAGAGGACAAACTGATGTTTTCACTATAATATTCAGCTGGTAAATTGACATAGATATGAAGTTTTACAGGTGACCAAGAAGAGACGTTTTCTTTGCTCTACAACGTAACTTTGTGAAAATAACATGTCTGTGGTTGTTTTCTGATCCCTCCTTCGTTTCTTCATGTCTTCTGTTTGTGTCTCTCTCTCGGAGTGATGTTGTTACTGAAGCCGACTCTGACCCCTCACTGAGCGGGTCGGTGCGGAGAAACACTCCGTTACCTCCGACAGCTGAGCGGTATCGCTTCTCGGCCTTTTGGCTAAGATCAAGTGTAGTATCTGTTCTTATCAGTTTAATATCTGATACGTCCCCTACCCGGGGACCATATATTAAATAGATTTTTGGAACAGGGAGATGGAATAGGGGCTTGCTCCGTCCACTCCACGCATCGACCTGGTATTGCAGTATCTCCAGGAACGGTGCACTCCCTCTGTGTGTTCAATACAAGTCCTGTTCAGCTCAACATCACCTTAAACACATGATGGTGTCTTCATGTGTGTAACGCTGAGTGTACAGAGTGTTCATGTTCAGTTTATGGTTTTACAATCAGTCATGCATTCATGTAGAATCATCAGTTTAATGTTGCAGCTGATTTCATCAGGTTATATTCTGCTGATCAGACTGAATCAATAAAGTTTTGTTTCAACACGTCATCGTTTAAATGTTGGTTGTGTTTTGCATTTGTCAGCTGAATCCACAGAGTGACTGAAATGATGAAGTAAATCCAGGAAAGGAAAAACATTTGGCTCTGAATCTCAATGTAGATTTGAACAAAGAGCTCCAGCTGAAGAAAACAATGCTGTCTGTTTCCAGATGATGAAGAACTCAGTTCTCAGTTGATGCTCAGTTATCTCCATCTAGTGGACAGATGGTAGAAGTTGACTCCTGAAAAGAGCAAGTGACTTTTCCTCAGATCAAATTTCTTCTCTTCACTTGTTTCCGCATTTGAGGTTTAAATACAACCACTAACTCCTCATTATTAACTAAAACTGTGCCCCGTGTGAGGCTCGAACTCACGACCTTCAGATTATGAGACTGACGCGCTGCCTACTGCGCCAACGAGGCCTGGAACAGGCGGAGCACCCAAAGGACACGTCGGGGGCACCCAGCACAGCACAGACTAACCTCAGGGGAACAGACCGTTGCCAAAAGGAAAGGAACATCATCAAAATCAAAAACGGGACAACTTTCATAAATCTGACCTGCAGGGATTATCACAACGTTCATCAGAACCAACAACAACCACTCTTGTCCAGATATTGCAGGTAAAAGCTGTAATACAGGAAGTGATGGTTTTCATCAGTTTGTTTCAGTGATGAGCAGGAACTCCACTGAGAGCAAAGCTCTGCTGGGGTTTGAACGCAGGATGTCCTGTTTACAAGACAGACACTTTAATCAGCTTAGCATCAGTGCTGCCAGTTTCTCTGCAGTTGTTCTCTGAAACCGTCTGTGTCTGTATCATAGAAAAAGTAAAAACAAACGGGAAAATAACACTCAGTAACATTTATGTTTCCATTTCAACATTTCTGAAGCACTGATTTACAGGAAAACGTCATTTATCTCAGAATGGGGATCAAATCCATGACTGTGGTGTTATTAGCACCACGCTCTAACCAGCTGAGCGAACCTAACTTTTGAGATGTTGAGGATAATTCTAATTCTACATGCTACATTCTACATGCTAAGCGAGCGCTCTACCATTTGAGCAGTCTGAAAGTGGCCTTACAGTAAAGACTGCCTGATGGCCTGCCTGAAGTGTGGGTGGTCAAAACTTTGTCCCCAAACACATCTTACAGCAGTCGAGAAAAGAAAAGCAGTTTCTGTCAGAAGTGGGCTTTGAATTCACACCTCCAGGAGAGACTGCGACCTTAGACCGCTCGGCCATCCTGGAAATTCTTCAAAGCAGCTCCAACAATCTATCAACGCTCCCACCAATATAAATCAGCACCCCTGAATACTGATTCTGTGATGTCACAAATGTTCTAATGACATCAAAGCCTGTTCAACCGGCTCAAATCCACAGCACTCTGCTCAGCTGTTTTTGCTGGATAGTATCTGGTTTGGTTTCACCTCTTCCACAAAACTTCAGGCTGCTCCAAAGAGACTGTGACAGTTAACTGACTGGTCAGAGAGAGTGCTGTGTCTTTTTAACAGAACTTACATGAGTTCAACAGCCTTAAATTTTATCAATGAGGCACTGCTGGGATTGGAACCCAGGATCTCCTGTTTACTAGACAGGCGCTTTGACCAACTAAGCCACAGCACCACTCCGATGTACAGGGATGTATTTTGGATCTGAAAATACCCCCAACATACGTGGCTGACCATCGTTTCTTTAGCATATAATAAACTGTCACATTAATGTCCTGAATGTGCTGTGTGTAAATAATGAGGTTAATCAAAAAAAAAAAAACAACCCACAAACGTTCAAAAGGAGATGCTGATTCTGTGATGTCACAAAGGTTCGAATGACATCAAAGGGATCAAAGACTCCTCCCACTTTTTTGTCATGACCTCCCCAGCCCACATGGCTCGTTGGTCTAGGGGTATGATTCTTGCTTAGGGTGCGAGAGGTCCCGGGTTCAAATCCCGGACGAGCCCATCTGTTGCCTTTCAATCAATAAGGGTGCTAACTGTTACACTATGGAGCTGTGTGAGGTTTGCTGTCTGGTTGTTAGTTGCAGTATCTTGGCAACTGAAGCAAGAGCAATGGTAGTTTTGTGGCTCATGCTGTGCTGAGGAGAAGGGATATTGGTGATTGACTGCTTTTCACAGGAGACAAACTTTGGTAGGAGTCATGATGGTCAGCCACTTACTTTGCAATATTTTCAGATCCTCTGTACATCTTGGTACTTTTTTGTACTACTTTTGTGGTGCTGAGCTCACCATTTGAAGCAAACATGAGAGAGTGTGACGTATGCATCTGTGTTGCGTGGGGGATCAATGATTCTGGTTTCATACCGGAGCTGCTCTCTGCTCTGATTACACTGATTAACATCAGCTGAGGTCCAATCAGAACCTGAGTCCAGATGGAGCGTTCAGGTTCAGACTGACTTTTCTTTAAATTGCTTTTAATTATTTTGTTTTATTTTTATTGTGCATGTTTTAAAAAGTACTGAGACTTCCACCTGCAGTCTACCGGCTTCACTGGTTGGAAAGTCAAGTCAAAGTGTGTTGAAGTCTATGGGGTTTCATACAGACAGAGTGAAAGGTATCATGTTCTGAGATGCTGCATGTGGTCAGTATTGGGATTGAGCCCATGACCTTGGTGTTACCAGCACCACACTCTCACCATTGCAGTTAGCTGTGTATGAGGCAGCTGAGCTGCAGACCATTCAGTGTGTAGTGGGTTTGAATCCTGCCTGTCCATGTTGGTCCTTCTTGAACATTCTCTAAATATAGATGGACTGCGTCTGCTTTCAAAACTGTTGTCAGATCTTTCATTTTTTTCCAACGAGGAACGATGAACACTGACGAGGATGGGATTCGAACCCACACGTGCAGAGCACAATGGATTAGCATGGATTATCACCAACTTTACTGCAACTGCAAGCTATGCTTTGTGAAAAGGTACAATGTAGCACATTGTTTGTTATTTGCATCACTGCCTTAGCAAAGGATGGTTTCCATCATCCACCTCTGGGTTTTCAAGAAATTAAATATGACAAGAACAGACAATAAACTGACAACAGGGCATTAAAATGGGCCACACTCAGACCCCACATGGCCCAAAGGACAAGGTGTTTGACTTTGGATCAGAAGACCGAGGGTTTGAGGCCCTGGCTGCAGTAGACAAGAGAACCTGTTAATGTTGTTGCACGGTCCTGTGTTTAGCAGAAGGAAATTGGTGAGTGCCTTTTCATAGGAGACAAACTTTGGTAAGAGTCATGAGAGTGAGGCACTCCTGTTGGCTACAAGACATTATGGGCTCGACTGGGATTTCAACCCAGGACACTTCCTGTACTACAGCTTTTACCTGCAGTCTGTGAACAAGAGAAACTGTAATTTTGTGTTTAGCAGAAGGAAATTTGGTGATTGACCACTTTTCACAGGAGACAAGAATTAAGGCATTTATAATTGCAACATGGCATGACATTCATTGATTGATTATAAATGATCAGCTCAGAACCAAACAGTGTATCTTTCATCCAAAGACACACTCCACTCTCCACACAGGAGGTGTTTCAGGTGTCTGTTTGTACACAAGCTGCATGAATGTGACACAGAGCTCATGTTTAAAGTATTTTTCTTTAGTTTTACAATCAGTTATTGTGTCTGGAGCTCTGACTGTTTCCAAAAGTGCAGGTGACCTAAATTCAGCAGGACAGGCAGCATTATCAACGGCCTCATCTCATCCAAAAGGTTTCATCAGACAGATGCTGTCACAGGAGCTCAGCAGCCATCTGGTTAGCTAAAGCTGCCCATCAAGCAGGGGATGTAGCTGAGCGGTAGAGTGCATGCTTTGCATGTATGAGGCCCCGGGTTCAATGCTGAAATGAGAGATGAAAAGCTATGTAGTAAATTTCGACCAACAGTTAATGGAAAATTTAATCACATCAGTGGAGGTGTAGAGGAAAGGGACAGCACAGCTGTGGTAACATCAACATGTAGTGGCAGTAAAGGCAGTAAACATTGCTCAATGTAGTTTGTTATTTGCATCAGTGCCTCAGCAGAGGTGGGTTTTGGGCCCAGCACTCTTCCACTGCTCCACTGCTGCTTCACACTCAGCTGTGAACCGATCCAAAGAGTGCTGTCGTTCTCAGGCTGATGGGGCCGAAAGGAGCACATCATCTGCAAAATCCTCCAGATACTGACCTGGAACCCCTCCTCAGACTATTTCTCTGAATTTTTTGGGGGGTTGGGGGGCCAGCTTCATGCCGGTGTGTGATGAGCCTGTCGTTAGCACACACCCTCTGGTCCCCCTTCTTGAAGGGCTGTTAATGATTACTTTTGTTACTTTATTTATTTAAGAAATCTATGCAGCTAATGGTTGTTGTGGCCGAGTGGTTAAGGCGATGGACTTGAAATCCATTGGGGTTTCCCTGCGTAGGTTCGAATCCTGCCAACAACGGCTAGTCACTTTTGACCAAGTTTCCCAGTGAGAGAGCTCCAGAGCAGGTTAGAGAATATCTGTAATATGCACGGCATTAAAATATGGGACAGCTGATTCATGTTGTTCGGACTCATCTTAGAGGATCAGAGCACTGACTGGTGCTCAGTTTTCATTATCAAGGTCGGTGATAGGGACACACCTTTAGTTCCACTTCCAGGCCATGGACGCAAGAACGAGAATAGCAACACTGCAACAGTGTTTCTGCAAACAAGGCAAGAGAGGAAGCCTGACAAAAAATTTCAGATAATGTAAATTAATATAGATGATATAATGTATCATTATATTTACATAACTTTAATTCCTTCCTTAACATTGTCTCACAATGAAGAATACATGGAAATCACTTAGATTAGGGCCGGGGTCGGCAACCTGTGGCTCCAGAGGAAAAGCTTATTTTGGAAAAAAATAAAAATAACAGTTAATGGTCAATTAATTTATTTTGTCTTATTTATTTAGTATAGTTATTTTGGAACCTTATTTCTTTGGAGATTCAGATGCTCTTGTGACTTTAAAATAAATTTTGTTTTAAAAGCTAATAGCTTGCTCAGAAGCACAACTGGAGCGACATTGAAAGGCTTCCCAAACCAACGTTGTTGGCAACGGTTGGTTGCGCGGGGAAACCCCAATGGATTTCTAGTCCATCGCCTTAACCACTCGGCCACAACAACCACACACAGCAAAGCTCCCAGCACAGCTTCCAACTCTTTTTCCTTGAGGGAATTATGCTGGAGATGACAAACCTGGAGGGGAAGTGTGTGTTTGGGGACATCTGGAGAGAATTGGACCTGGTAGACCTCCAAACCTACCTGGGTCTGAAAAGGCTGACTGTGATGTTTCTCATTTCAGCCCAGCCGGTGTTGATATCGTCTGTCACTGTAACTTTTGTTCACAGGGAGATGAAAAGTGCCTGACTTAGTGGATTAGTTTTCATTGACAAGAAACAAACTGGCAGTGGTGGGATTCGAACCCACGCCTCCGAAGAGACTGGAGCCTTAATCCAGCGCCTTGGACCGCTCGGCCACACTACCACAAACGGTTCCAGTTCTGTTGTTGCTTCTGTCGGGCAGAACTCAAAGGTACCATGTTTGTCTTTTGAGCTTCATTAACAGAGCGCACTCTATGGTGGAGGTCATGAGAAAAAGTGGGAGGAGTCTTTGATCTCTGTGATGTCATTAGAACCTTTGTGACATCACAGAATCAGCATCTCCTTTGATGGTTACTGATGGAACAGGAAAAGGTCAGATCCTGATATAATCTTGTGAATCCACAAGTATGCCTTTCTTTGTTTGTGTACCAACAGCCTGAGCTCTGGTTCTGACTTTGTTTTGATGAACCTCATTATTTACACACAGCACATTCAGGACATTAATGTGACAGTTTATTATATGCTAAAGAAACTTTGGTAAGAGTCATGATGGTCAGCCACGTATGTTGGGGGTATTTTCAGATCCAAAATACATCCCTGTACATCAGAGTGGTGCTGTGGCTTAGTTGGTCAAAGCCCCAGTCTAGTAAACAGGAGATCCTGGGTTCAGTGTCTCATTGATAAAGTTTAAGGTTGTTGAGTTAAATTCATATACGTTTCATTAAAAGGACACAGCACTCTCTCTGACCAGTCACTTAACTGCACAGTCTTCATGTCTCCCAGCAGCTCCTTGTTGCTAAAGTCAGATGTTGTAGAAAAAAAGTACTTCTGGGTTTTCATCAGCTGTAGGTTACAACGATGAACATTATAGATATGACAGACAGAGTTCTTGATGTTTTCCTGTTAATCAGTGCTGCTGAAAATCTCATGTAGTGTGTATAAACAGCAGAGGATGGTTTTGATCCATCGACCTCTGGGTTATGGGCCCATCACGCTTCCACTGCACCACTCTGCTCGTTATGTTCAGGTTGACATGCAAACGTTCAGTTTGCAGTGTCCTCTGTCCATGACTTGTTCTAAGAATGTGTTAAACAATGTGTGTGAGTGTTGTTGTGGGTGTGTATCTACTGTAACAGACCGACTGTAGCTGAATAGATAGAACGGTTTCCTCCTCCTCCTGGTCTGTAGACCAGTTCTATAAATGTTATCTCATAATTTTGGACCTTCAAGGACACACACTGTGTAACAGGAGCTCAGTGGACAGGTGAAAAACAGAAACTTAGGTTCAGTGGAAAAGTACAGAGTAAGGATACATGCTGTCTTTAAACAAAGCCAACTGTAACACTGTCATATTTTAATGTTGTGCAGATTACAGAGACTCTCCAACATCCTCTGTAGCTCCCCAACCGGGAAACTTGGTTTCATGTTATTTTTCATTTGATGTCTAAAATATTTCCTTCAGTTCTGAGTTCCTGGCAGGAAGCTAAATATGGAGAGGAAGGCCCACAAGAAGTGGAGCAGAGCATTGGTGGAGGAGGAGCAGGGAGCAGGTTTTCAGCTTCTGTTTAGTTTGATTGATAGTTTTTTTCACTGACTTATGTCAAGTTAAATGAAACACTCTTGTCCCTAGAGTTTAAAGAAGTATTAGTTCATTGGTTAAAAACCCCAGTGTGCCGTTTTTGAGTGAGGTATGTTCTGTTCATTTTTGTTTAAGCTTCAGTCTCTTTATGCTTAGTTGACCTTTCTTAAATAGGGCCTATATTTGTCAGTTTTTTGGAGTTATATTTCATAATGGTGTAAATTGTTCTTTGTTGTGACATTGCTTCTTTTAATTAAAAGAAAAAAAAATCTTTCATACCTCTGTCCTTTTCTGTTTGATCCCCAACAATTCCCATTAGTTTAAAATATAGAAAACCTAAAACAGGATTTGATTCCATAACAGCAGGACAAAGTGTGTCATTAATCTTCTGGATTCTACAGACTGAGTTCATGTTCTGATAGATTTATTTTACAGCTGTAGTAACAATAAATCTCCAGCAGGTGGAAGTATTGCTGCTCAGATGTCATGTACACTGTTGGACACACAATACTCACAGAGGACTTCATTGTGCTGCAGTGAGATGTATAAAAAGCTCCAGTTCTACAGTCAGAAGATGTCCAGTCTGAAGGTGGATGAGTTCTGACTGCAGAAGAAAGTTTCAGAGCGTCTTCCAATGGCTGATTATTGATCTGTGATTAGGTTATGAGCTATAAACACTGATCATCTTCATTACAAACCAATTCCAAACAATATGTAAACTCCATGTCTGAATAGAGGTGGATGTGTGAACGTGTGTTAAAATCAGACAGAATTTGCACTCATTCAACTCAAATCAGCACTAATCACAGTCATTTACAGTAACAAGCGTCCCTCTGTCTTTTCTTTTCCCCTGTAATTTCTAACCCCCCACTCCCACCCTGCTGCTACAGACCAACAAGTAAACATATGCAACGTAAAATACAATAAAATATATAAAAACAAACATAAGAAAAACATTTGATTTGGGTTGTTGGTTGTCCCTGCAGGTTAGATTTATGAAAATTGCCACGTTTTTGATTTTGATGATGTTCCTTTTGGCAACGGTCTGTTCCCCTGAGGTTAGTCTGTGCTGTGCTGGGTGCCCCCGACGTGCCCGGGGTCCTTTGGGTGCTCTGTTTGTTGCAGGCCTCGTTGGCACAGTAGGCAGCGCGTCAGTCTCATAATCTGAAGGTCGTGAGTTCGAGCCTCACACGGGGCACAGTTTTAGTTAATAATGAGGAGTTAGTGGTTTAAACCTCAAATGCGGAAACAAGTGAAGAGAAGAGAGAGAAGAAGAGAAGTTTGATCTGAGGAAAAGTAACTTCCTCTTTTCAGGAATCAACTTCTCCCATCTGTCCACTAGATGGAGATAACTGAGCATCAACTGAGAACTGAGTTCTTCATCATCTGGAAACAGACAGCATTGTTTTCTTCAGCTCAAACAATCTGCTGGAGCTCTTTGTTCAAAACTAATTAAATTAAACTGTTTTTTAAACTGTAAATTAACTAATTAAATAATTCCAGTGACTGTAGATTCAGCTGACAAATGCAAAATACAACCAACATTTAAACGATGACGTGTTGAAACAAAACTTTATTGATTCAGTCTGGTCAGCAGAGTATAACCTGATGAAATCAGCTGCAACATTAAACTGATGTTTCTACATGAATGCATCACTGATTCTAAAACCATAAACTGAACATGAACACTCTGTACACTCAGCGTTACACACATGAAGACAACATCATGTGTTTAAGGTGATGTTGAGCTGAACAGGACTTGTATTGAACACACAGAGGGAGTGCACCGTTCCTGGAGATACTGCAATACCAGGTCGATGCGTGGAGTGGACGGAGCAAGCCCCTATTCCATCTCCCTGTTCCAAAAATCTATTTAATATATGGTCCCCGGGTAGGGGACGTATCAGATATTAAACTGATAAGAACAGATACTACACTTGATCTTAGCCAAAAGGCCGAGAAGCGATACCGCTCAGCTGTCGGAGGTAACGGAGTGTTTCTCCGCACCGACCCGCTCAGTGAGGGGTCAGAGTCGGCTTCAGTAACAACATCACTCCGAGAGAGAGACACAAACAGAAGACATGAAGAAACGAAGGAGGGATCAGAAAACAACCACAGACATGTTATTTTCACAAAGTTACGTTGTAGAGCAAAGAAAACGTCTCTTCTTGGTCACCTGTAAAACTTCATATCTATGTCAATGTCGGATTCTCTGAAGATTCGGCTCTCCTCGACTGGACTCGCTTTTTTCGACCGAAAGAGAGAATAATAAAATTATACTTTGTCATCCACAGAATAAAACCACAACTGAACACACACATATTTAAAACAGCATTCAAAGTCATTTTAACCAGCATTACTGCCATCATTTCATCTTAACATAAAGTCCGCTATGCCCGTTTAATGCTAACATACAATGGAAAACGCCATAGACCGGCTAACGGGATTAGCATCAGTACCGCGATCATTTTAAAGCGTCAGTGAATTTATTCCAACTCAAACATGGCAGTAATACTTCCAAACACAGTTGGCAGAATACAGACCTGCAAAGGGAAACCACACTGGATTAGTGTAAAGGTTGGTAATTTTCAGTAATGGGTGCATCACTGCTGATGTAAAGACAGAAGGAACAACCCGGAAGATTTATAAACGTCTTATCAATGACTGGAAAAATATCTGAAGATTGAAAAGATTTTGAAAGTATTGTGGGTATATCATCTAAAGGAGAAGAGGAAGATTTCATGCTATTAATAGTCTTCATTAGCTCTGAATGAGACACTGGATGAAATATAGAAAAGGTCTGTAGAGAAAACAGAGATTGCACAATCTGAGCTCTGGTGTTTGAACCTCTTTCAGCAGGAAGGATCGATATGATTCACATCTTGGAATACAAAAGAATAGGATAGAAAAAGAGAAAATGATACCTTTGTCCTTTTCTGTTTGATTCCCAACAGTGCTCATTAGTTTAATACGTCATTAATCTTCGGGATTCTACAGACTGTGGAGTTCATGTTCTGACAGATTTATTTTATAACTGTAGTAACAATAAATCTTGTACTGCAGTGATATGTATATGTATGTATCTGCTGGTTCTGCCCTGTTTTATGAAGTGCCAAACTGCACACACACTGATTTACACAATGATGCTCTAACGGAGATGATCAGAATCAGAAAGACGTTATTAAAAATTCTGCTGTTTGGCATCTTCTCCTCTAAAAGTTCAGGAAATGGACGGATCTGCAGAACTTCTCTGCTCTCCAACAGAGAAGCTGGATGCTGCTGTTGTGCCCTTAAACAGGAAAATATTGAGTTGTCAGGGACGAAGAAACACACACAGCTCTCACCTTCACTCGTCTGCACAATCGATGCACAATCAACCTAGACATAAACACAAATGACCAATTCGTATTATTTACTCTGGCTGTATATTCTTCACAGTTTTAAAATCAACGTTAGCAACATATAAATAACACCATAAGAAATAAAAATGGATGAAATCATGGATTCTGAAAATTGTTTTGAAATTATAATTCTTATCTACCATATGTTTTATTTATATTATATTATTTCTCCTTTTTCTTTCTTAATGCTCATGCTATCGCATGACATGTTTAACAAACCATTTTTATAACTTAGAATGTAAATATAAATTGTGAAAACTTCAGTTATTTACAACCATTGATATTCAATTTCAGGCAATGTCTCAGGCGGTCTTTGAACATCTATCTACAAATATTTACAAACCAATCAGATTTCACAATGTGGTGCTGCACAAATTATTATTTTTATCTAAAAACTCACTGTCGATATCCTTTTATTTTACTGCTGTCGCTCCAAAAATCTTTCTCCTCTCCTTAGCAACCAACTGTTGCGTCTTGCCTAATAATTTTTTGATTGGCTGGCGTAGTGCATTTTTCCACCAATAGGAAAGGGGGCGCCATGTTTCTTTCTGCTTGTGAGCGCTTCCCTGTTTTTACTGAACGGGACAGGAAGGAGCATAAAGAGTGACGCAGATCGCTTATTACTCGGCCTATCAGTCAGGTTTAAAAACAGTATATAGTTTGAAGACCTCACTTTGGACACAAGTTGAAATGGAGACTCAGTGAAGAAGGGAAATATGAGGCACAGTAACACCCATATCAGAGGAAACACAAACACACGCACTCCCATGCAGGGTTGTGTGACTTCCAGTAACCGCAGCAGCTAAAAGGAGAAGTGTTCAGAGTTCAGCCTCCATTTTGAAGCTGTCGGAGCAGAAGCAGGGAAACTGAAGGCTGAGGCCGGTGAGTGTTAACATTATTATTATTTCACTGTCAGTTTGTCCCTGTGGACTGTGGAGGGACGAAGACTCACAGTGGACTTCTGTAACACTGTGACACTGAGACATGGAGGTCAGAGTTTACTTTGACGAACAGAGAAAAACTCCAGCTGAGCTGAGAACAGACCGTAATGTCTGATAGTATCAAAGGATGAAGGATCTACCTGATACAGAAAGTTCAGAGCTGCTCTGGAATCAGATTTTACTGTAAGTCATATTCAGTTTTCCACAGAGAGCTCAGACTGTGTTTGGATCAACAACTTTTGAAAACCTATTTTTTAGCAATTGATATTTACAAATTTTATTTGAAAACTGACAGTTTGATGCTCATATCTGAGACCATGATGATCATTTTCAACCAGCTACCTTCTCAGATATATAAAGAAGAGTTACTAACTGAGATGGGCTGTTGAAGAGTTGAAGAACATGACAAAAAGACAGGAAGATAGACAAAGTGATAAAAGATTTTTTTCTAATAAGAATGAATATAATTCTATCCTGAGTAAATGTCACTATACACTTGAATAATTATAACGATGATAAGGATCATTATAGAAATAAACAGAAACCTGCGCTTCTTTTTTATTTCCCCGACAATCTGTCTCTTAGGACTAACAGTGTTCTCTTCTAAAGTTTTATTTCTGCCATTCACCTTGTTTCATTTAGGTCAGAACTTGGGCTTTCAAAAAATGTGTGTTTTCTTTTGTCAGTTTGATCAATCATTGTTTCCTCTTCAGTAAAATTGAGCTTTTACTTTTTGGCTTACTTATACAATCATGAAATTTTTCCTAAAGAAAAATACTAAACTAAATGCAAACCAGTCAATTGATGTGTGGTGGTTATCACCATGTTGTGGACAGATAGTAGAACTTCATCACGTCCTGTTTGTTTTTTATAAGGCGGAAGAAAAGTTGAGTAATGAAGTGAAGAACGAGCAGCCACATGTTTTCTGAACACACAAAGCTGGAATGTGTGTAAATCAACCTGAAGTGAGTTCAGCAGGTGAGAATCTGTATATTTCTGATCAGCAGGATCACTGTGATCACATTGTACTTGTTGATTTAGAGTTTATGTTAGTTTTGGCAGCAGTTTGATTATAATCGGAGTTTATTGATGGAGGTTCCTCAGAACTGGTCAGCTGGCTAAGAGGCCTCTGAACTCAGTTTGACTTCAGTTTCCTCGGTTCATTTGTCTTCCAATACATTTAGAAACAATAAGAAACAAAGGCAGCACTTTAATATGACCAGTTTGTTCAGCACAAACAGTTTGATTTCTCCACACTGTGACTGATTTAATGTAAAATGTTCCCACATTGTTTATCACCATCTAGTGGACAGATAGTAGAACTTCATCACATCATGTTTGTTTCCTGTAATGAGGAAGAAAACTGGTTCAATAACACTGATGTAAAATCTTTCCATATTGTTCCAGAACAAAGATGAGCCAACAATAATTTCTTAGGAAGATATTTTTTATTGTTTATCACTTTAATCCATGAGAACACTGATTGAAAACATGTAATATTCAAGTCTATGTCTCCTGAAAGCATTGTCTCAGCTCTGTTGCTTTTTAATAACAAAACCAAAAGACATGGAAGTGAAGAGTTTTTTTAAACTGATGACAGCAGAGAAGAAGGTGATGATGAAAGGAGATGTTGGTTTAAAGTTGAAGCAAACAACAAAATACAAAAAAATAGGAAACACTTGCCCCTGGACATTTATGTTTTGTCTTGTTTTTACATAATTTTCCTCTTCATTACATGTTATTGTCCTCTTTGACAATTATATACAATTATATATACAAATATATACAAATATTGAGATTGAAGTAATGAAGAAATTCAGATTTCTGATGGCTCCATCTGTTGGTTGAACTCAGGATGACATAGTTGTTGTTGGCTCTGAATGATTTGTTTTCTCACTCACTCTCATTCATCGTCATCTGCTTTTATCCGTATCCGGGTTGCTGCACTGCTGGAGCCAATCCCAGCTCACATTGGGCAAGGGGACAGGTCACCAGTCCATTGCAGGGACAACACATAAGGACAAACAGAGACAAACAACCACTCACACCTGCGGTGAATTTAACATCGCCAGTTAACCTGTACATGCATGTCTTTGGATGATGGGAGGAAAACAGAGTACCCTGAGGAAACCACGCAGACTCTTAACTGCTTACTGATATTTAAAAATGTTATCCATGCTTAGAAATTCACATTGTTGCAGCACATTTACATCTTCGTCTGCTGAGTAGTGGGTCAGGACTTTAGAGGTGTTGTTGCAGAATCACACCACCATCCCAAAGAGTCCTCTGGCACTGATTTGGTTTGGTG
Source organism: Echeneis naucrates (assembly GCF_900963305.1). Classification (NCBI taxonomy): domain Eukaryota; kingdom Metazoa; phylum Chordata; class Actinopteri; order Carangiformes; family Echeneidae; genus Echeneis; species Echeneis naucrates. The sequence continues at coordinate 6,582,211 of NC_042512.1, read as the reverse complement.
AACAGTTTTCACCTCACTAAAGCTTTTAATAATTGAACCCTGAAGTTATGAGGATGTGACTTTTCCTCAGCTCAAACAGACACCAGGACTGATGAGGGAGAACAAGCAGCTTCTTCTCTTCACATGAAGCTGGAAAGTGTCAGAAAGTCTCCCTGAAGTGAGTTCAGCAGGTGAGAATCTGTAAATGTGTGAACAGGATCACAGTGAACACACTGAGCTGTTTATTTACCTTCCTTCCTTTCTTCCTATTTACAGACTGAATCTATCAATATTTTATCTGGAATTAACAGTGAATAGTTCCTTCACTTTGTTCTTGCTCTGATATAAAGTAAGATTCTTAGACTTAGTAAACTCAAGATTTTAAATCACCAGAGTTAAAACAGATTTTTTTTTTTTAAAGGTGTTTAAGTGGTCACCACAAATTAATCTTAAGTGAAGCAGAAACTTTTATCAACTTTCTTGATACGGCTGAATTTGATTTCCTAGCTGAGCCATGACAGAACAAACATGTCAGAACTGGTCTGATACTTTGGATGAACTTGGATGAGTAAACTGAACTCTTCCTGTTAATGTCTGAGCATTTCCAGATACAGTGAATGCAGTGAGGGTTTGTTTTTATTGTTGGGAATCAATTGAGGTAAATCTTTACATTGTCACAAGTTATTTGCTCAATAAGGTGACATGAATTAAATCAGCTCCATCAACCCATCCTACAGTCAGATACCAACATCTAGTGGACAGAGAGAAGAAGCACCATCAGACCTGAGATACATTTCTCTGAAACTTTCAGATTACTGACAGATCAGACTGATTTCTATGTGACGTTGTGGAGGCACAGTATTTAAATAATGTGTAAAAGAAACAAATGTTTAAGGTTTATCGTTTTCATCAGATGAGAGAACCACCTCTCTTAATCTGGGGTTTCCTGACAGGACAGACTGGTTTAGTTGTAACGTTTGTTTGTTTTTATTTTTTATTTTTTTGGCTTCGGAAGGAATCATTTGGCCCTCAAAAATGTATTTCATTAAAATTCTGAAGATTCAAATGTGCCAACCTATGGTGGTCACAACTATGTCAAGGTTCAATAACTCTTCAACTTGCACTGCTAAAAGTAAATGGTGATCTGAGTTTGTTTGAAATTTAGTGTTAATGTCAATGTATAACATTGAAGATTGGTATTAACATGAATCAGGAATGTTCTCTGTTTATAACAGAATCTGGGAGTCTGGGAGTAAAAGTCTTAAGTTAATGACATATTAGTGACAGTAATGCTGATTATGTATCCTGTGATGTAAATCCTGTTGTAATGAAGCTTTTTGTTGTGTTTGTGTGAAGGTGGAGGCTCAGCTATGAATCAGTGTGAGGACAGAGAGGAGGGAGCCCCTCCCTCTAAAACCACTCTGTGTGGGGAACATGAGAGTCAGACCAAAGCTCAGAGGTGAGATGAGGATCTCTAACTGTCCATCTGTCAGAGCTCAGCACTCAGATCACTGCTCCATCATTATTCACTCTCACTGTCACTTACATTTTTTTACTGCTTCAGTTTTTTTATCCTTGTCTCTATTGGGAGCTCAACCAGGATGTGGAGATTTGTTCATTTATATTCACCAGTCCATCACAGGACCAATACACAGATACAGACAGAGACAAACAATCTGCCACACTCACACTCAGACATACGGACATGGCTGTTGTGAGGTAACAGCACTAACCATAATGCTGCTGTGCTGCCTGCATGTAGAGATATATTTCTTCTTCTTCTTCTTCGTCGTCTTCTTCTTATTATCATTTTTGTTATTATTATTATTATTTGACTTGCACATGTCAGTAATACTCAATGCAAAATACTTCACTTTTGTGAAAGCTGGACTTGGCTGATTTATTTTAAACTGATAATTTTCTGCCCATTTATTTGGTTAATACTTTTAATGTCAACTCTGTTTCTTCTAGCAACCAGAAGTCAAGACTAGATTCTCCTGAACTGAGCTGTGTGTCCATGAAGAGTGATTGGTCTATGAATCAACCTATTGACTTTAAGGGAGGACAACAGTCTGCTGTATCCAGCTGTGTGTCCATGAAGAGTGATCAGTCTATGGATGACTTTATCAAAGGAAAAAGGTAAAAGCTGATCATTTGTTGTTGTTTGACTCATTAAAGGTATCAAAGCTTGTCTATCAGTTTCTCTGGTGTTCATAGAAAACTCCTGGAACAAACTGTGTGTTTGTGTCTTTTCTCCTCAGAGTTCAGTCTGACAAACATCATCACACAGACCTGGACTCCATATTTATGGTGTGTAAATGTTCATCCAGTGACTACAACAGACACCAACAAAGACTTGAGTTTGAAGCTGCACTCTTTAGACCAGTAGAGCTTTACTCTGTGACAGACAGGAGTTGAATTGGGATTGAACAGGTTTGGGGTGGGAGAGAGTGGGAGAGGACTGGGAGTTGTAGTTCACCACAGAGCAATAATCCATCAGCCTCAACAGATATGTTCTGTATGAATATGGTCTGTTGGAGACTTTTACAAAACATTTCTGCTCCTTTTTTTTTCATCTACGGTGAATCCTAAAGAAAAGTCTTCCTTTGACCATCAACTTAGCTAGAAACCTTCCTAAGTTGATGTGTTGAAGGGCTGTATCAGTTCGGTCTTCATGTGATGATCTGGATCTCTGTGTTGTCAGAATCTAAAGTCAAACTTAGTAAGTTACACCAGTGAAGTTAGTTTAGTGAAGTCAGCAGGTATGAATCTTTCTGTGTAGCTCTGGAAAGAGACGTGGCAGCAGATGATACAGCAGCAGCTAAAGTTGAACTCTGCTGACTGATGATCTGATGCTTTGATCCATCAGTTTATACTGAGAGTGAACTTTACACAGGATGTTATTGTGTTCCAGCTGCTGGAGGAGAACATTGTCTGTTTTGTGAAGAACGAGCTGAAGGAAATCAAAAGGAGTCTGAGTCCAGATTACCCACAATTCATCAAGAATGAGGATGATGAGGTGGATGAAGAGCAGAGGAGGAGCAGAGAGGCATTTCTGAAGATCACAGTGAACTTCCTGAGGAGGATGAAGCAGGAGGAGCTGGCTGACTGTCTGCAGAGCAGTAAGAGGATTTAACATGATGGATCAATTAGATATTTATGAAAGTCTGAGGAGAAATATGATCATATTCTTATTCTTTAAGAGAAATAAGCATCAACCTGGTAATTTATTTCTTGATCTTAATTGTATTTTGCCCATTCAGAGTTTAATGCACCAATTTGTCACCGTAAACTCAAATCTGCCCTGAAGAAGAAGTTCCAGTGTGTATTTGAGGGGATCTCTAAAGCAGGAAACCCAACCCTTCTGAATCAGATCTACACAGAGCTCTACATCACAGAGGGAGGGACTGGAGAGGTCAATGAGGAACATGAGGTCAGACAGATTGAAACAGCATCCAGGAAACAGGACAGAGCAGAAACAAGCATCAGACAAGAAGACATCTTTAAACCCCCACCTGGAAGAGACCAACCAATCAGAACAGTGATGACAAAGGGAGTGGCTGGCATTGGGAAAACCGTCTTAACACAGAAGTTCACTCTGGACTGGGCTGAAGACAAAGCCAACCAGGACATAGAGTTCACATTCCCCTTCACCTTCAGAGAGCTGAATGTGCTGAAAGAGAAGAAGTTCAGCTTGGTGGAACTTGTTCATCTCTTCTTCACTGAAACCAAAGAAGCAGGAATGTGCAGCTTTGATCACTTCCAGGTTGTGTTCATCTTTGACGGTCTGGATGAGTGTCGACTTCCTCTGGACTTCCACAACACTGAGGTCCTGACTGATCCTACAGAGTCCACCTCAGTGGACGTGCTGCTGACAAACCTCATCAGGAGGAAACTGCTTCCCTCTGCTCGCCTCTGGATAACCACACGACCTGCAGCAGCCAATCAGATCCCTCCTCAGTGTGTTGACATGGTGACAGAGGTCAGAGGGTTCAATGACCCCGAGAAGGAGGAGTACTTCAGGAAGAGGTTCAGACATGAGGAGCAGGCCAGCAGGATCATCTCCCACATCAAGACCTCACGAAGCCTCCACATCATGTGCCACATCCCAGTCTTCTGCTGGATCACTGCTACAGTTCTGGAGGAGGTGTTGAAGACCAGAGAGGGAGGAGAGCTGCCCAAGACCCTGACTGAGATGTACATCCACTTCCTGGTGGTTCAGTCCAAACTGAAGAAGGTCAAGTACGATGGAGGAGCTGAGTCAGATCCACACTGGAGTCCAGAGACCAGGAAGATGATGGAGTCTCTGGGAAAAGTGGCTTTTGAGCAGCTGCAGAAAGGAAACCTGATCTTCTATGAATCAGACCTGACAGAGTGTGGCATCGATATCAGAGCAGCATCAGTTTACTCAGGAGTGTTGACACAGATCTTCAAAGAGGAGACAGGGCTGTACCAGGACAAGGTCTTCTGCTTCGTCCATCTGAGTGTTCAGGAGTTTCTGGCTGCTCTTCATGTCCATCTGACCTTCATCAACTCTGGAGTCAATCTGATGGCAGAAAAACAAACAACCTCCATGTGGTCAAAACTGTTTGGAAATAAACCTGAACCTTTAATTCTCTACCAGAGTGCTGTGGATGAGGCCTTACAGAGTCCAAATGGACACCTGGACTTGTTCCTCCGGTTCCTTCTGGGTCTTTCACTGCAGACCAACCAAACTCTCCTACGAGGCCTGGTGACACAGACAGGAAGTATCTCAGAGACCAATCAGAAAACAGTCCAGTACATCAAGACAAAGATCAGTGAGAATGTGTCTCCAGAGAAAAGTATCAACCTGTTTCACTGTCTGAATGAACTGAATGATGGTTCTCTGGTGGAGGAGATCCAACAGTCCCTGAGATCAGGACGTCTCTCCACAGATAAACTGTCTCCTGCTCAATGGTCAGCTCTGGTCTTCATCTTACTGTCATCAGAAAAAGATCTGGACGTGTTTGACCTGAAGAAATACTCTGCTTCAGAAGAGGCTCTTCTGAGGCTGCTGCCAGTGGTCAAAGCCTCCAACAAAGTTCTGTATGTGCACATAAATCCAACAAGATCAACTGGATCTTTTTTTAGTTGAGAATCAAAAACATGTTTCTTTAATAATTTATCTTATTTTGCTGATTCCTCTTCAGACTGAGTGGCTGTAACCTCTCAGAGAGAAGCTGTGAAGCTTTGTCCTCAGTCCTCAGCTCCCAGTCCTCTAGTCTGACAGATCTGGACCTGAGTAACAACAACCTGCAGGATTCAGGAGTGAAGCTGCTGTCTGCTGGACTGAAGAGTCCACACTGTGAGCTGGAAACTCTCAGGTCAGAATTCATGTTTGTGTGAATACTAAAACTGTATCTTTATTTTTTTATGATACATTTTTATTTAAATGGGTAAAAATTGAAAACTGAAGAGGTTTGTAGATTTTGGTTCATCGTGGTGTCTTCTATGTTCACTGAGGATCATTTACTTTTAGGGAGGTGGACACAACCTTTCTGCTGCTTTTGGCATCTGTCACAGTTGCGCTGATGGAGTTCTCATTCAGGAAAATATTTAAGGGGCTCAAAGACACCAGAGGTTGAGTGGACTGCTGATATGATGCTCTGTGAATGAATGAACCTTCTAACTTCGGGTCTAGAAACGGTTACAAACACACTTTGTAGTTGGGCGCCAGACAGGAGCTGGATCAAAAGACACTATTGTCCTGTCAGATTTGATGTCATTATTTAGGTGTGTGGGTAAACAAAATATCACAGTTCACCCTGTTATCACAAATCATGGCAACACAAAACTTAAATCATCAATGCCCCAAAAGAATGTGTGTGGGTGTGGGTGTGTTCCTCCGGGGTTCATTGTGTGAGTGGACTTATGGTGGATCAGTGTGTTAAATGGTTGAGGGGACAGTGATGGACTGTACTTAGCTCTGTTGTGGGGCTCCTCCAGGCAGGTATGGAGTCCCAGTATACAGGCACCTTTTTCCTCCTTGGTACTCCTGGGATCATCACCACTCCTCAGGCCATGGGTTTCCAAACCTCCAGTGAATCCAGCTGGTTCTCTTCCTGGTGTTACTGCTTTCTTATTTTCTCAACATCTCTTTGATTAGCAGGCAGAGTTGAATGAACCTGGACAGATTTTCTTTGTTCCCCTCACTGTCACTCCTCTCTGTTGTTGTCTTGCTGTTTGTGTCAGTAGCTTTTTCCTTCCACCAGTTCACAGTTGCCACTCATTTGTTAACTTACCAGTTTTTGTTTTTTTTTTTTTTTTCACTCACATTCCTTTCCCCCTCCCTTTCCTGTCAGGAGGTAAAGGGCTGTTCTGCAGTTTTGTTTTCGACCACAACCTATTGGTTGAACATAGAACAGAATCAATGCATCACTATACAGTATTTGTGTTACTATGTCTTTACTTTAATGAATGTTTGTTGTTCTGTTGTTGTTTATGAGTTTTAATCATAGTCAAGTAAGGTTTGAAAAATATAACCTGAAGAAAAATAAATAAAAAAAACAACCCTACCTCCCTGACGATGAAATAGGAGAACAAGATTGACAAAAACAAATTCCCTCCCCTAAAGCTATGACAGCTACTAACACTGCTATTTGTAACATAAACAAGTAAAACAAAACTACACATGCACAGCCCAGCATGATCCAGAGCTGGGAGCAGGAGGAGGAGTCACCCCAGTACAGGAGAACTTCCCTTTTAAAGAGTAGAACCAGCCAATCCCATCTCTACACCTGAACAGGAAATGGGACACACACAGAGAGTGGACTCCATCCTGAGAACAAGGAGGGCAAACAACAATATATACAAATGATCAAAGGTCATAACAGAGTTCTTTATAAGGCAGTAGATTCTTCATTTTGGCTTCCTCCAAACATCAAGAGACCATTTATCTCTCTGTTTTTGGAATATAATAATATTGATGTTAATTCTACAACATCATTTATTTTGGAAAATATCAGATAAATCGCTCAGAATATTGATTTCAGCTCACTGGCCCAGGGATGGTGATGCAAAGGCCCAGTCCCAATACCCATACCCCTACATTTTGCACGTTCCTGTGAGGGTAGTGGTGTCCCAATCACTTTTTTCACGTAGGGGAAGGGGGCATAATGAGGGGTAGGGGCTATGAATCTAGCCCTTAACGTCGAGGGTTTTCCGATGCTGACTTCCCGAGGTAGGGCCAGTCCGTGAGCGAGATGATGCGGAGAAGTCTGAGGGGGAAAAAAAACCACAAAAAAATCACAAGACAACAGATGTCAATGGTGTATTCTTCTCTGTGTATCTCTTGGTTTATTTATCCACCGAAGCATGATGAAATCTAAAAGAATGATCGCAACTGTAAATTCCTGTCTTTTTTTTTTTTTTTTTTTTTTTTGATGACATAATTTGTTGCTGCTGGGAATACCCTGTCGCTTGCGTTCCTGAATGTAAACTATGCAGTGACGTAGCAAGTGGTGTTCCAATTCCTTGGGAAGAAGCAAAGCTATACTCCTTGTGACTTCCTTTTGAAGGTTAAGGGCTGGTGGTAGTGAGTAGGTGAACTTTGGGATTGGGCCAAAGTGTCAGAATGAAATATCTTTTTAGTAATTCTATGATCAGGCTGCTTCACAGATCTGTTCCAGAGCTGGAGCATTTGTCTCTTATGTCTGATACTCGAGGGCTCCCAACCCAAATCACCATGAAGAGCCAACACTGAGGTCCATTTGTGTACTGCTGTAAGATAACCAATAACTCTATGATGCTGAGTATTACAAAGAGAATATTCACAGAATCCCCAGACAGCAGAAGCATCGTCTGACACACACACACACACACACACACACACACACACACACACACACACACACACACACACACACACATTACAGAACAGAGTGAAAGTATGAACTCCCAGATGAGCACAGTGTTCAGACTTGTTCAGGGCTCTACCTGCAGACTGAGCTAAAACACTGACAGCTGGGTTAAATGTCATGTGTTGGTCCAACGTCAGGACATTAATACTGATCAGTGTAGGACAGCAGTACTGTCCCAAGATTAACAACATTCAACTTGGCCTAAAATTCACCACTTGTGTTTTGTCTTGGTTCTCCATTAGTCTCCACTTCCAGCACCGTTTTGGAACAATGTTAAGCATAATGTGAACACTTTTTCTTTCTTAGCCCCATACACACGCTTCCCCTCTAAATTCGTACTGACATATTTGTCATCCCAAGAACAATATGTGTGCAATATGTGTTCAGCATCTTGAAAAATGTCTTCATGATAATTTTATGCTTAATCAATTGTCCTCATCAAATTTGGAGAAGTCATGAAATACAAAGCAAAAAAGTCAATATTTATATATTTTTTGAATGATAAACATTGAATGTGGGCGAATTGACCTGAAGGATAATAGGAGGGTTAAGTATGATTTCTACATTAAACTATTCATGTTTCTTCAAATATATCAGTAATGATGAGTTTGGTTTTTTGTCTAGAACTTCTGCAGCTTGTTTGGAGACTGTTTGACTGGTTTTAGAGTGGACTTACCTGCCAGAGCTCAGATTGTTATACAGGAGTTCATATGTGGCAGAATCAGAGATAGAAATAAAGTTTGGCTGACTCTGCTGTTTGGTTATTTCTGATGTGTTAAAGTCACAATGTTGACAGTTTGAGTCAGTTCGGGTTGTTTCAGGTGTTGTTTCATTTTCTCATTAAATCTTGTCACTGTTTGTATTTGACTGTTGTGAAGCTGCTTCCTGTTGTTTCAGCTGTTTGAATTTCATTTTGTAAACTTCTACTTTCTAAACCTTCAGCTCTGAACAGATGATGAAACACTGAACACTTTCAAGAAGGAACTTTGTCTCCTAAAGTCACATCTTTTATTCTTTACTCAGGTTGGTGAACTGCAGTTTGTCAGAGATCAACTGTTTTTCTCTGGTCTCAGCTCTGAAGTCCAACCCCTCCAATCTCAGAGAACTGGACCTGAGTTGGAACAACCTGAAGGATTCAGGAGTGAAGGATCTGTGTGGTTTTCTGAAGAGTCCTCACTGTAGACTGGAGACTCTGAGGTCAGACTCATGTTTTATTTCTGCTCTCAGATTAATATGATGTTACAGTTGTGGTGACTCTGACCTGCAGACAGGTTTATATTTATGAGGGAAAATCCTCTTCAGGTTTTAGACATTTAACTGTTAAATGGTTAAAAATAGCATTCAAAAAAGTTTATTTGAAAATGACATTGGAATGGAAAACATTAATCTAATGTTTTTGAAAGGGGACATCGCATATTAATTTGAAATATTAAAATCTTATTTCAATGTTTCTTAGAATCATCCAAAATCAAAGAAATCAACACAAACATAAACCCTTTTGCCAACAAAAACACCTCTGAGGTGCTCATACACAGAACAACAAAACTGTGATGGGTTCGCTCTCTCACCCAAGAATGGCACAAGTCTAGACTGGAACAGCTGAGAACTTTATTGACTACGTGCAGCAGCCCAAACAGACGGCAGGCAGAGGCAGAGTCTAGAGACAGGCAGCAGGTCAGGTTACCGGGGCAGAGATGATGATTTCCACATTCAGTTATTCATGTTATATCATTATATCATTAATGATGAGTTAGATTTTCTGTCTAGAGCTTCTGCAGCTTGTTTGTAGACTGTTTGACTGGTTTTAGAGTGGACTTACCTGCCAGAGCTCAGATTGTTATACAGGAGTTCATATGTGGCAGAATCAGAGATAGAAATAAAGTTTGGCTGACTCTGCTGTTTGGTTATTTCTGATGTGTTCAAATCACAATGTTGACAGTTTGAATGAGTTCAGGTTTTTTACAGTGTTGTTTCATTTTCTCATTAAATCTTGTCAATGTTTGTATTTGACTGTTGTGAAGCTGCTTCCTGTTGGTTCAGCTGTTTGACTTTCATTTTCTCAACTTCTACTTTCTAAACCTTCAGCTCTGAACGGATGATGAAACATTGAACACTTTCAAGCAGGAACTTTGTCTCCTAAAGTCACATCTTTTATTCTTTACTCAGGTTGTGGGGCTGCAGTTTGTCAGAGATCAGCTGTTCTTCTCTGGTCTCAGCTCTGAAGTCCAACCCCTCCCATCTCAGAGAACTGGACCTGAGTCACAACAACAACCTGCAGGATTCAGGACTGAAGGATCTGTGTGGTTTTCTGAAGAGTCCAGATTGTAGACTGCAGATCCTGAGGTCTGTTCAGTTGTTGTAGATTTGTTTAATCCAGAATTTATATTCACATTTAAGTTGAATATCTTCACTTTTATTAAAAATCGCTGTTGTTTCATGTTTACAGTTGTTTCTAATAATAATAATAAAAGTTGTCAGTCTTTTCCAAAACTTGAATTTACTTGTTCAATATATTAATCTGGACCGGATCTTTAAATCTTGGTCTTGGTCTTTGTATTGGAACAAGGTCTGATGTGGACCAGCAACATTTGAGATGTTAAAGTGGGTGATGAGTTTGAAAAGGTGGAGAAAGTCTGGATCAAGACATTTCTGACTGATTCATACTCATCAAGTTTTGGATTTGAAAATAAGGGATATTTTCCAGCACCTGCCCCGAGACGTCCCACCACCCCAACTAAGCTCCAGTATCCCGAACATTTTAAAAGAGATGGTCAAGAAAGCTAAAATCACCACTTGTTAACTACCTACAAACTGCAATTGGCTTTATGCAGCTCCACTATGTCCTGAACGTCAGCCAGCTCCTTTGTTTCCTGTCTTTCATTATTGGACATACTGATTAATCCAGGTGTGTCTGACCATTGTTGTTATGACTACTGAGGTCAGTCACACCTGGATTAATCAGTATGTCCAATAATGGCAGACAGGAAACAAAGGAGCTGGTTTCCTGCCTTATCTCTGTTTTTCCCTGCTGTTATTTTTTTCTGTTGCATTGTTGTCTCTCTAGTCTGACAATGTCACACTAACCTTGCGACACCTACAGTACATGCAGTAGGTTAGTGTAGCAGGTGGCAGAGGTCAGAGTGGGGTATTATTATTATTTTTAATAAATGCAGGTTAAATACAGGAAGTTTACAGGAAAATACTAATACCAAGTGGGGCTGGGAAAGGAGGGTAAAATACAGGAAAATCCCAGCCAAAACGGGATACTTGAAAAGTATGCTGATTATCAGTCATCTGATCTCCATGATTTGTTCTTTTCCAGGTTGAGATGCTGTTGGTTGTCAGAGATCAGCTGTTCTTCTCTGGCCTCAGCTCTGAAGTCCAACCCCTCCCATCTCAGAGAACTGGACCTGAGAGGAAACCTCCTGCAGGATCCAGATGTGAAGGAGCTGCGTGATCTTGTGGAGAGTCCAGACTGTAGACTGGAGACTCTGAGGTCAGTCCACTGTGGTAGATCTTTAATCTAAAGTCCTAATAAATGTCTTCAGACTTGGAGGGTGTGGAGCTGAGGACCAGAGTCAGTTGTGTTATTGAGACTCCAGCCCTCATGGGGCTTTCAGACACGTGGCCGTGGCCCCCCTGTGCTCTGAAAGCTGTTATTTCCAAAGGATTGGAGCTCCACCACAGGTTTCCCTGCACTGAGCACAGTTCATGTGCAGCACAGTGATAGTTGTGTTTCTTTGTGGTGTGGTCATACTCAGTGTGTTACTGCAGTAGATGGAGTTCAGAGCAGCGGTACAGAAGCTGAGTGATGAGCTGCTGTGGACGGAGTCAACATCAAAAAGCTGTTCTACACACTTTGAAAACAAACAGTCCCACACATGTTGAAATGTTCTTCATTTAGAAGATTTTACAGCTTCATCTTCACATCAAAGCAGAACTTTCCTTTGTGGTGGCACTTTACTTTAAAGTCTTGTGAACATTTCTGACTGATTATCAATGATTTTATCTGCATCTTTTATTCCTTATTCAGATTTGACAACTCCAGTTTGTCAGAGATCAGCTGTTCTTCTCTGGTCTCAGCTCTGAAGTCCAACCCCTCCCATCTCAGAAAACTGGACCTGAGTCACAACAATGACCTGCAGGATTCAGAAGTGAAGGATCTGTGTGGTTTTCTGAAGAGTCCTCACTGTAGACTGGAGACTCTGAGGTCAGACTCATGTTTTATTTCTGCTCTCAGATTAATATGATGTTACAGTTGTGGTGACTCTGACCTGCAGACAGGTTTATATTTATTACGGAAAATCATCTTCAGGTTTTAAACATTTAAACTGTTAAATGGTTTGAAAGTAACTTTGGAAAACAGTTTTCTATTAATTTGAAAATTACATTTTAATTGCCAGCAGTTTATCAATCAATCTTGTATTTTTGAAATGGGACATCATATATTAATGAATATTTGTATGTTAATATGCAGATTGTAGTTTGTGGTTTTTTTTTCCATTTATTTATTTATTTGCGTGTCGAATTGAAAGAAACTGCACTTAGGTTTGTCTAAGAAGATGTTTGGCCTCTTATCTCAGGGGCTTCATCAGTTCAACCCATCGGTCTGACTAGTCCTCACTAATCTGACAGACAGTGGAGTTGGACCCAGGTATTTAACCTCTGTAGGAGTGTTCACAAAGCTCCTTGTGACAACAGCCCATTAGAGGAGTTCCACTGACCTTTGTTAGTCCGCTACTGTAGACACATTTGTGTGTCATTTCTGTTGTGGAAATTCTCTGTTGCTGGTGAAGAATGAAATACAGACTTTTCTGGCCGACAAGTTTTTATTTTCTTTGCAAAGAAAAAGTCAATCATCACACAAGCAGGAGAAATGAAGAAAGAGTTCATAAATCACTCGTATAGAATATTAATTTCAGCTCACTGGCCCAGGGATGGTGATGCAACGTGTCAGAATGAAATATCTTTTTAGTAATTCTATGATCAGGCAGCTTCACAGATCTGTTCCACAGCTGGAGCATTTGTCTCTTATGTCTGATACTCGAGGGCTCCCAACCCAAATCACCATGAAGAGCCAACACTGAGGTCCATTTGTGTACTGCTGTAAGATAACCAATAGCTCTATGATGCTGAGTATTACAAAGAGAATATTCACAGAATCCCCAGACAGCAGAAGCATCGTCTGACACACACACACACACACACACACACACAAACTATAGAACAGAGTGAAAGTATGAACTCCCAGATGAGCACAGTGTTCAGACTTGTTCAGGGCTCTACCTGCAGACTGAGCTAAAACACTGACAGCTGGGTTAAATGTCATGTGTTGGTCCAACCTCAGGCCAAGACATTTACACTGATCAGTGTAGGACAGCATTACTGTCCCAAGATTAACAACATTCAACTTGGCCTAAAATTCACCACTTGTGTTTTGTCTTGGTTCTCAATTAGTCTCCACTTCCAGCACCGTTTTGGAACAATGTTCAGCATAATGTGAACATTTTTTCTTTCTTAGCCAACAGAATGACATCATCCACATGTAACATGGCTCTATTGGTTCAGTTTGGTAAATTTCAGCCATAATACCAATTTAGTTTGAATATCAAACAGATTGTCAGATCCAGCAGGATGATGCTGTGCCAGTGGTGGGATTTCATGGGGAACTGATATTTTGATTCAAATTAGTCCAACAAATCCCCCCCAATCTATATGTTACAGTTACCAGCAATATAAGGCCTCTCAGCTTCAGTTATTGTTTTGGTGTCTTTGTCCGGGGCTGAATCTTCTGCACAGTGTCCCAGAGCCCATTTTCAAGGAAGAGAGAGAGAGAGAGAGAGAGAGATAGCTTGCAGACTGCAGTATACACAGCACAATGAGGAATGATTTGGATAGAGAGCAAGCTTTTATATGTTTGCTCCTCCCTTTGAATGAACTACTAATGTCATTGACGGGGAAAAACCCGCCCTCCACAGCACGGGAAATATCAGTTCTACTTCGGAAGGTGTTAGTAATATGTCAGATACACACACATTCATACCCCCCATGTCATGTATCAACTTAAAAGTATCAATTCTGCACCTATAGGTGTGGGAATGTTAGGTCACACATGGGTCACACACAGGCAGACCAGTTTTACACAGCTGAAACAGCTTGGGGTCAAATTGACCCCAGAGGAATACCAATGTGTCCAATATGTGTTCAGCACATTGAAAAATGTCTTCATGATAATTTTATGTTTAATCAATCGTACCCAGCAAATTTGGAAAAGTCATGAAATACGAAGCAAAAAAAAAAAAAAAGTCAACAAATATTTTTGAATGATAAACATTGAATGTGGTCATATTGACCCCAAGGATAACAGGAGGGTTAAGTATGATTTCCACATTCAACTGTTCATGTTTCTTCAAATATATCAGTAATAATGAGTTTGGTTTTCTGTCTAGAACTTCTGCAGCTTGTTTGTAGACTGTTTGACTGGTTTTAGAGTGGACTTACCTGCCGGAGCTCAGATTGTTATACAGGAGTTCATATGTGGCAGAATCAGAGATAGAAATAAAGTTTGGCTGACTCTGCTGTTTGGTTATTTCTGATGTGTTAACATCACAATGTTGACAGTTTGAGTCAGTTCAGGTTCTTTACAGTGTTGTTTCATTTTCTCATTAAATCTTGTCACTGTTTGTATTTGACTGTTGTGAAGCTGCTTCCTGTTGGTTCAGCTGTTGGACTTTCATTTTGTAAACTTCTACTTTCTAAACCTTCAGCTCTGAACAGATGATGAAACACTGAACACTTTCAAGAAGGAACTTTGTCTCCTAAAGTCACATCTTTTATTCTTTACTCAGGTTGGAGAACTGCAGGTTGTCAGAGATCAGCTGTTCTTCTCTGGTCTCAGCTCTGAAGTCCAACCCCTCCCATCTCAGAGAACTGGACCTGAGTCACAACAACAACCTGCAGGATTCAGGACTGAAGGATCTGTGTGGTTTTCTGAAGAGTCCACATTGTAGACTGCAGATCCTGAGGTCTGTTCAGTTGTTGTAGATTTGTTTAATCCAGAATTTATATTCACATTTAAGTTGAATATCTTCACTTTTATTAAAAATCGCTGTTGTTTCATGTTTACAGTTGTTTCTAATAATAATAATAAAAGTTGTCAGTCTTTTCCAAAACTTGAATTTACTTGTTCAATATATTAATCTGGACTGGATCTTTAAATCTTGGTCTTGGTCTTTGTATTGGAACAAGGTCTGATGTGGACCAGCAACATTTGAGATGTTAAAGTGGGTGATGAGTTTGAAAAGGTGGAGAAGGTCTGGATCAAGACATTTCTGACTGATTCATACTCATCAAGTTTTGGATTTGAAAATAAGGGATATTTTCCAGCACCTGCCCCGAGACGTCCCACCACCCCAACTAAGCTCCAGTATCCCGTACATTTTAAGACAGATGGACAAGAAAGCTAAAATCACCACTTGTTAACTACCTACAAACTGCAATTGGCTTTATGCAGCTCCACTATGTCCTGAACGTCAGCCAGCTCCTTTGTTTCCTGTCTTTCATTATTGGACATACTGATTAATCCAGGTGTGTCTGACCATTGTTGTTATGACTACTGAGGTCAGTCACACCTGGATTAATCAGTATGTCCAATAATGGCAGACAGGAAACAAAGGAGCTGGTTTCCTGCCTTATCTCTGTTTTTCCCTGCTGTTATTTTTTTCTGTCGCATTGTTGTCTCTCTAGTCTGACAATGTCACACTAACCTTGCGACACCTACAGTACATGCAGTAGGTTAGTGTAGCAGGTGGCAGAGGTCAGACTGGGGTATTATTATTATTTTTAATAAATGCAGGTTAAATACAGGAAAGTTACGAGAAAATACTAAAACCAGAGGGGGCTGGGAAAGGAGGGTAAAATACAGGAAAATCCCAGCCAAAATGGGATACTTGAAAAGTATGCTGATTATCAGTCATCTGATCTCCATTATTTGTTCTTTTTCAGGTTGAGATGCTGTTGGTTGTCAGAGATCAGCTGTTCTTCTCTGGCCTCAGCTCTGAAGTCCAACCCCTCCCATCTCAGAGAACTGGACCTGAGAGGAAACCTCTTGCAGGATCCAGATGTGAAGGAGCTGCGTGAACTTGTGGAGAGTCCAGACTGTAGACTGGAGACTCTGAGGTCAGTCCACTGTGGTAGATCTTTAATCCACTGCTGAATCTAATGTCCTAATAAATGTCTTCAGACTTGGAGGGTGTGGAGCTGAGGACCAGAGTCAGTTGTGTTGTTGAGACTCCAGCCCTCATGGGGCTTTCAGACACGTGGCCGTGGCCCCCCTGTGCTCTGAAAGCTGTTATTTCCAAAGGATTGGAGCTCCACCACAGGTTTCCCTGCACTGAGCACAGTTCATGTGCAGCACAGTGATAGTTGTGTTTCTTTGTGGTGTGGTCATACTCAGTCAGTGTGTTACTGCAGTAGATGGAGTTCAGAGCAGCGGTACAGAAGCTGAGTGATGAGCTACTGTGGACGGAGTCAACATCAAAAAGCTCTTCTACACACTTTGAAAACAAACAGTCCCACACATGTTGAAATGTTCTTCATTTAGAAGATTTTAGAGCTTCATCTTCACATCAAAGCAGAACTTTCCTTTGCTGCCACATATTTATGAAGCAGCCAACAGCTGTATTCCTACACACAAGTATGTCCTGTATTCCACTGCAGCCGCAGGTCAGCTGAGGGAATCACTTTGTTTTAGAGTGAGGAGCTGCTGAACTTCAGCCTCCAGTGGCTGAAATGACAATTACACGAAAGAAACACTTCACCACAGAATGTGGTGGCACTTTGATTTAAAACCTTCTGAACATTTCTGACTGATTATCAATGATTTTATCTGCATCTTTTATTCCTTATTCAGATTTGACAACTCCAGTTTGTCAGAGATCAGCTGTTCTTCTCTGGTCTCAGCTCTGAAGTCCAACCCCTCCCATCTCAGAGAACTGGAGCTGAGTCACAACAATGACCTGCAGGATTCAGAAGTGAAGGATCTGTGTGGTTTTCTGAAGAGTCCTCACTGCAGACTGGAGACTCTGAGGTCAGACTCATGTTTTATTTCTGCTCTCAGATTAATATGATGTTACAGTTGTGGTGACTCTGACCTGCAGACAGGTTTATATTTATGAGGGAAAATCATCTTCAGGTTTTTAACATTTAAACTGTTAAATGGTTTGAAAGTAACTTTGGAAAACAGATTTCTATTAATTTGAAAATTACATTTTAATTGCAAGCAGTTTATCAATCAGTCTTGTATTTTTGAAATGGGACATCATATATTAATGAATATTTGTATGTTAATATGCAGATTGTAGTTTGTGTTGTTTTTTTTTTTTCTTTTTTATTTATTTATTTGCGTGTCGAATTGAAAGAAACTGCACTTAGGTTTGTCTAAGAAGATGTTTGGCCTCTTATCTCAGGGGCTTCATCAGTTCATCAGTCCTCACTAGTCTGACAGACAGTGGAGTTGGACCCAGGTATTTAACCTCTGTAGGAGTGTTCACAAAGCTCCTTGTGACAACAGCCCATTAGAGGAGTTCCACTGACCTTTGTTAGTCCACTGCTGTAGACACATTTGTGTCATTTCTGTTGTGGAAATTCTCTGTTGCTGGTGAAGAATGAAATAGAGACTTTTTCCAGCCGACAAGTTTTTATTTTCTTTGCAAAGAAAAAGTCAATCATCACACAAGCAGGAGAAATGAAGAAAGAATTCATAAATCACTCGTATAGAATATTAATTTCAGCTCACTGGCCCAGGGATGGTGATGCAAAGTGTCAGAATGAAATATCTTTTTAGTAATTCTATGATCAGGCAGCTTCACAGATCTGTTCCACAGCTGGAGCATTTGTCTCTTATGTCTGATACTCGAGGGCTCCCAACCCAAATCACCATGAAGAGCATGAAGAAACATCGTCTGACACACACACACACACACACACACACACACACACACACACACACACACATTATAGAACAGAGTGAAAGTATGAACTCCCAGATGAGCACAGTGTTCAGACTTGTTCAGGGCTCTACCTGCAGACTGAGCTAAAACACTGACAGCTGGGTTAAATGTCATGTGTTGGTCCAACGTCAGGACATTTATACTGATCAGTGTAGGACAGCAGTACTGTCCCAAGATTAACAACATTCAACTTGGCCTAAAATGCTCCACTTGTGTTTTGTCTTGGTTCTCCATTAGTCTCCACTTCCAGCACCGTTTTGGAACAGGTTAGGGTTAGGGTTTTTGTTTTTTTGTTTTTTTTTTTTTCAAGAGAGATAGCTTGCAGACTGCAGTATACACAGCACAATGAGGAATGATTTGGATAGAGAGCAAGCTTTTATATGTTTGCTCCTCCCTTATTTTGAATGAACTACCAATGTCTTTGACGGGGAAAACTCCGCCCTGCACAGCACGGGAAATATCAGTTCTACTTCGGAAGGTGTTAGTAATATGTCAGATACACACACATTCATACCCCCCATGTCATGTATCAACTTAAAAGTATCAATTCTGCACCTATAGGTGTGGGAATGTTAGGTCACACATGGGTCACACACAGGCAGACCAGTTTTACACAGCTAAAACAGCTTGGGGTCAAATTGACCCCAGAGGAATACCAATGTGTGCAATATGAGTTCAGCACATTGAAAAATGTCTTCATGATAATTTTATGTTTAATCAATTGTACCCATCAAATTTGGAAAAGTCATGAAATACGAAGCCAAAAAAAAAAAAAAAAAAGTCAACTAATATTTTTTGAATGATAAACATTGAATGTGGTCATATTGACCTGAAGGATAACAGGAGGGTTAAGTATGATTTCCACATTCAACTGTTCATGTTTCTTCAAATATATCAGTAATGATGAGTTTGGTTTTTTGTCGAGAACTTCTGCAGCTTGTTTGTAGACTGTTTGACTGGTTTTAGAGTGGACTTACCTGCCAGAGCTCAGATTGTTATACAGGAGTTCATATGTGGCAGAATCAGAGATAGAAATAAAGTTTGGCTGACTCTGCTGTTTGGTTATTTCTGATGTGTTAAAATCACAATGTTGACAGTTTGACTCAGTTCAGGTTCTTTACAGTGTTGTTTCATTTTCTCATTAAACATTCTCACTGTTTGTATTTGACTGTTGTGAAGCTGCTTCCTGTTGGTTCAGCTGTTTGAATTTCATTTTCTAAACTTCTGCTTTCTAAACCTTCAGCTTTGAACAGATGATGAAACATTGAACACTTTCAAGAAGGAACTTTGTCTCCTAAAGTCACATCTTTTATTCTTTACTCAGGTTGAAGAGATGCAGGTTGTCAGAGATCAGCTGTTCTTCTCTGGTCTCAGCTCTGAAGTCCAACCCCTCCCATCTCAGAGAACTGGACCTGAGTTGGAACGACCTGAAGGATTCAGGACTGAAGGATCTGTGTGGTTTTCTGGAGAGTCCTGACTGTAGACTGCAGACTCTGAGGTCAGACTCATGTTTTATTTCTGCTCTCAGATTAATATGATGTTACAGTTGTGGTGACTCTGACCTGCAGACAGGTTTATATTTATGAGGGAAAATCCTCTTCAGGTTTTAGACATTTAACTGTTAAATGGTTGAAAATAGCTTTTGAAAAAGTTCATTTCAAAATGACATCGGAATGGAAAACAAATGTTTTTGAAAGGGGACATAATATATTAATTGGAAATATTAAAATATAATTTCAGTGTTTCTTAGAATCATCCAAAATCAAAGCAATCAACACAAACATAAACCCTTTTGCCAACAAAAACACCTCTGAGGTGCTCATACACAGAACAACAAAACTGTGATGGGTTCACTCTCTCACCCAAGAATGGCACACGTCTAGACTGGAACAGCTGAGAACTTTATTGACTACGTGCAGCAGCCCAAACAGACGGCAGGCAGAGGCAGAGTCTAGAGACAGGCAGCAGGTCAGGTTACCGGGGCAGAGATGAGGAGTAGTGGTCTGGGGCCGAAGGCAGGTTAGGCCCCAGGAGGTCCGTCGGGAAAGCTGAGCGTAATGCAAAGACAATCTGGCAGAGAGGCAGAGTGGAGGAGCTGGTTAAGGGGAGTCTGGGAGGAACAGATGAGTCTGTTTATCCTGATTAAGAGAGGTAAGCAGGCAGGTAGAGTGGGTGGTGGAGGGGAGAACCAGGAGTGGACTATGACAAAAACAAAACATGGATCTGACTTTCTACTTCATCCAGTTTGCATAGTGAACAAATCCGGTCTTCCTCAGGTGTGGCATTAAAGCTCCCTGTTTCTGGGACTAATGGAAGTGTTCCTGAACACAACTGTCCATAATGATCTTTGTCTTTTAGTTCACTTATTCTTCATGTAAGGTTCCACACTGTAAGTGTTCTTATTAAGACAGTAGGTTCTTCATTTTGGCTTCCTCCAAACATCCAGAGACCGTTTATCTCTCTGCTTTAGGAACAGTTTGTTTATAATATCTGTAATATCACAACATCATTTATGAATGAAAATATCAGATAAATCACAAATATAGAATATTAATTTCATCCACATGTAACATGGCTCTATTGGTTGAGTTTGGGATATTTCAGTCATAATGCCAATTTAGTTTGAATATCAAACAGATTGTAAGAACTAATGCTTTCATTTTCCAAGGAACCTTCCCACCTGGTCCATTATTAGAATAATAATGTTTACATTAACCACTGACCCCAAAGCAGTTACATGAATGTACATGACCAACACACTGCAGCAGTGGAAATAAGGTGGCTCCAAACATACCTAATGTAAACAGCAGCACCTCAGGAAAACATCCATTTTGCTGTGATTGTGTAGCAAAGCTTTAGTCCAATCAGCTGCAGTGGTTTGGTTCCACACTAAGATAAGGATTGGCTCTAAGGGCTGGTCTGCTGGGGGAGCAGTTGCCCCGTTGCCCTCCTGTCTCTGCTGCAGGAAACATGTTTGCTCCGTCTGCCTCGCTGATCTCCCAGCTATGTTAAATATCAGTCTCAGGATTCTGTGGACTGATATCAGATCATTCAAATGAAGATCAGTCAGAATCAGGAAAATCAACAATTTTATATATTTAATTTTGAACCCATCCTTATAATCCATTAAAGATGACATAGATCAGAATAGATTCTGCATATTTGAGTATGATTTCCACATTCAGCTATTCATGTTTCTTCAAATATATCATTAATGATGAGTTATGTTTTCTGTGTAGAACTTTTGGAGGTTGTGTAGTTGACAGTTTGACTGGTTTTAGAGTGGACTTACCTGCCAGAGCTAACAGATGGAGGCTCCAGTCGAACTTAAGTCGCACACTTCAGCGTCCAACAAACGTCACCATTGGCTGGTAAAGCTGTCAATCAAATGTATGTTTTTGATTGACAGATTCATCAGCCATTCATGTGGCCCCTTACATTTCTCCACACTTAAACCGTTGGCGACAGTCGTCACTATGGCAACAATAAACAACACCTTTCACAAAGGCGGCATTTAACATACGGTCACATAGTTTGTTCATTCAAACATTTAACTTTGCTAAGCAGGATGCTTCCATTCATTCAGTGGCATTGCATGATTTACAACAAGGGGATAGTCAGATAAATGTTACTGACAGGTTGAGGTTGAGTCTCTCCATGCGATTGATCGACAGCTTTATCAGCCAATGGTGATGTTGGTTGAACTGCAACGTCAGATCTCAAAATTCAACACACAGATTTCATAACTGCACAGTCAGCAATTTGTATGCTCCGTAAATTTATCTTACAAGTGTGCCTCAAAATCGCATTTACAAAGTCCAAAATACGAGTACAAAACTGTGAAATACGACTACGACACTGCAAAATATGAGTACGAAAGCCCCCACGAGAGTTCATTTATTATGAGATGTTCTGACTCCATACAAAACAGTGCAAGGGAAATGCCTCCACCCCAAATTCCATCCCTGACCAGAAGACCATCTCTGAGTTATACAAGAGATCATATGTGGCAGAATCAGAGATAGAAATAAAGTTTGGCTGACTCTGCTGTTTGGTTATTTCTGATGTGTTCAAATCACAATGTTGACAGTTTGAGTCAGTTCAGGTTCTTTACAGTGTTGTTTCATTTTCTCATGAAATCTTGTCACTGTTTGTATTTGACTCTTGTGAAGCTGCTTCCTGTTGGTTCAGCTGTTTGACTTTCATTTTCTAAACTTCTACTTTCTAAACCTTCAGCTCTGAACAGATGATGAAACATTGAACACTTTCAAGCAGGAACTTTGTCTCCTAAAGTCACATCTTTTATTCTTTACTCAGGTTGTGGGGCTGCAGGTTGTCAGAGATCAGCTGTTCTTCTCTGGCCTCAGCTCTGAAGTCCAACCCCTCCCATCTCAGAGAACTGGACCTGAGTTGGAACAACCTGAAGGATTCAGGACTGAAGGATCTGTGTGGTTTTCTGAAGAGTCCTCACTGTAGACTGGAGACTCTGAGGTCAGACTCATGTTTTATTTCTGCTCTCAGATTAATATGATGTTACAGTTGTGGTGACTCTGACCTGCAGACATCAGGCTGATATTATACTAATCCACACTGAGGATCTTCATGCTGACGTCTGTTTTCTTCTTCTCTGGTTTAGTCCAGTCAGTGTGGCAGAGAAATGTTGAACTACAGATTTAAAACTTAAAAAAAAAAATAAAAATCCTTCAGTGTTTCAATGACAGGAAATATTTTTCCTCACTGACATGGACAAATATATATTCAGTGGGGTCGGAATCATTCACTCTCGAACAATTCGATTCAATTTGGATTTTTGGGGCTTTGATTCGATTCAAAATGATTTTCGATTCAAAACAATTTGATTCATAGTCATTTCTGCTTCAATCTATAGGTGTGCAAAGGATCCTCATGATCTATTCCAGTCTGCTTTGCAAGACAAAATGACGAATGGAGACATTAAAGTGTCTTTTTCACATTTAAGTTTTAAACATTTATCCATGCTGACATGGAATTGTTGCAACTGTTAAAAGCAACATCACATATTGCTTGAATCACAAAAAGAAAAGTGTCTCTTAAAAAAAAAAAAAAAGTTAGCAGTTGAACATGCTGCCTTTTAAATTTTAAGGAAAGTGCCTTTCAAATGTTTGTGGACCACAACTGCTACTCTGAGCAGCAAGCTATAAAATAAGTCATGTCAAGCTCAGTAAAAACCAAAATGAGTCAGAATCTTTGCCTGCAACGAGGACGGGGCCTGTTGAATCTCTCTTTCCTCCATTATTGTAGTTTCCTCCTTGTTTTGGTGCATGTGTATGTTCCAGAACCAGCTCTGTGGTGACGTCAGACAGCGTCTTTGTCAGCATTGTTTTATTTTTTAAAACGATTTTGGGACATTTTGAATCGATTCTGAATCATCGTAAATGAGAATTGTGATTCTTATATCAATCGTTTTTGGGGTTTTTTTTCTTTCGGTACAGCACTAATACTCAGTGTTTTCCTGTTCCAACACGATATGAAGTCATGTGATTCAAGCAGACTGAAAGATTCAGACCAAACTCAGCATGTTAAACATGGTCACCGCTGAATTAAGTGAAAATGTTCCAGATGTTGTGAATCATGTTGACTTGATGAAACATTGAACGCTTTCAAGCAAGAACTTTGTTTCCTAAAGTCACATCTTTTATTCTTTGCTCAGGTTGGAAAACTGCAGTTTGTCAGAGATCAGCTGTTCTTCTCTGGTCTCAGCTCTGAAGTCCAACCCCTCCCATCTCAGAGAACTGGACCTGAGTGATAACGACCTGAAGGATTCAGGACTGAAGGATCTGTGTGGTTTTCTGGAGAGTCCTCACTTCAGACTGGAGACTCTGAGGTCAGACTCATGTTTTATTTCTGCTACAGTTGGACTCAGTTCATGTTCCTTTCAGTAATATTGTTTAACTCTAACCCTCAGTGAAGCTGTGAGAGGAGAACAGAAACAGATTTCAGAATTAGACAGAAAGACAGAGAGAAAACAGTCAGCCAATCAGATCAGTCAGAGGACTGTTGTGATCATGTGACCATCAAATGAAGCAGATTCCAGCTGAAGAACTCAGAGATGTTCAGATTCTGGTCCTCGTCCATCAAACTGTCAGATCTGAGCTGAGACTGTTTGTTCTCTGATCAGGTTAATCTGTCACAGCTCTGAGATCAGTCTGACTGAAAGCTGCACATCACTGATCTTCTTTCATCACACTGTCACCATGTGGTCTTTCTGCAGACCAGAATCCCGTCTGTCTGCCTCTCTGTCTGTCTGTCAGTCAGAGTCCCTCTGTTTAAATGGACCTTCAGTAAATCATCAGTAAAGTGATGAACCTTCATGACTCAGCTCTTTATCTCCACTGTGGACTCAGAGAAATGTGCTGAGTCAGCAGACTTGAGGTCTGTGAGTTTCCAGCTCAGTGTGTTCACTCCAACACGTTAACATGAGCTGAGAGGAAGCAGCTGCTGCACATCTGGACTGAACAGGACTGAAGTCCCTGCAGGTCTTTATGCTGGATCTGCATCACTGACTGACAGCTGATGGACAGAGTCAGGAAACACTGATGGATCTGCTCTCTTCTTCTTCTCTTCATAGCTGCTGGCGGTGAAGAGGAAGGTGTGTGTTGACGGAGGATCAGCTGCTTCCTGATGATCCAGATGTTGCAGCAGCAGCTTGTCCAGACTCTGGACCATGTTCCTGGGAGGTGGAGAGGAGAGCTTCATCCAGCAGAGACTGACAGAGGAATCAGAACTGGTCTGAGAAAAGAGTCCAGTCCACCATGATCCCAGAGACTCCTCAAGTCCTCCTCTCCTCTCAGCCAGCTCCTCTCAGCCAGCTCCTCTCAGCCAGCTCCTCCAAACTCCACCTGGGGTTTAGGTTCAGCTTCTTCTGGACCCTTTGGGCTGCTTTGGGAACATTTCTACAAGCATTTTTTGTTGATATAAAACATTTCCTTGTGAAACATGTTACTGTCAGTCGGCACTGATTAAACTTTTAAATTGGCCCTTTCTTCACTTCATAAAACGTAAATGGTTTTTTTTTTAATGATGATGATGGGTGGGAGATATTGTTTATTTTTGTATTTTAATGTTTAAAACACTTTGTGCAACATTGCTATTAGTTTGAAAAGTTTTGTATAAATAAAATTCAAATGATTTATATACTTCTCATATCAAGCTCATGTTCACCTTCTTTCTTTCACAGGGAGAACATGAAAGAAGCTGAAGCTGAACTCAGCCTTCCAACTTTAGTGCTCCGTGTCACAGACTGATCCATTTTCTGACGTTATAGTCCACACCAGGCTGCAGCCTCTCTGTGTGACACTTTGTTCATCATTATTTTCACACTTTAGTTCCTGCTTCTTTTCATTTAGGCTCCATGTAGGCTGTTCATGATGACTTTGTTTGTGTGTGGCTGTTTTCTTCTGAATGTGGGATCTCTGTCTGAATGAAAGTTTCACAATCACTGCCTCAGACTGCATTCAGAAGGAATTGTTGAAGTCATAGAAGCTGAAGAGTTGATGATCAGAGGCTGACAGCTAAAGGAAGCTAGAATGCACACTGCTCTCTGACAGAGTCGGCCTCCCTCCACATTTAGGAGGCTTTTTCACTTCTTACAACAGCTGACAAAGGGCTCATCTGGGATTTGAACCCCGGACCTGTCACACCCTGAGCCAGAATCATCCTGATTGTTCCTGGAATGGTTTGGTTAGTCAGAGTGTGTCTGTGTGTGTTCTTGTCTCTCTGAGTGGTTGGAAATGAAAATGGAGATCGGTAGAAGCAGATGACTCTGAGGATGAATGAATGTTTCACTGACAACATCAACAACTGTTTACTCACATCTATGAGACTGTGACGTCACTGGAGATCAAAGGCATTTCCTGTCCTTCATCGCTCTCCCACGCGACACCAACTCGATACGGCGCATGCGCACGAAGAAGCTCACACTTGTCTCACGAGCAAATGAAGTGAAACACATTTCAGCTGTTATTAGACAAATAAGTGGCGTTAAATTGAACTAAAACCAAATCTATTGGTTTGTTCCTCCTTCTACTTATTAAAATGCTTCTTTTCCTGTTTTCACTCATTTTTGGGATCGCGCACCTCGTCCACTGTGTGTGTGTGTGTGTGGTCTCTCTGTTGGTCTGAGCTCTCAGTAAACACAGAAATTACAATAATCATCTGTAAAACTTGTAAAAAAAAAAAAATGTTGCCGTCTCACTCAGCGGAGGAGCTTGTTTTTGAACCTGTGTGAGAAAAACAGAAAAAATAAGACTCTCCCTGATCGGGTTAGTTGCCACGTTATAAAATGCAGGAAGTACTTCTGAACATGCAGCAAGTGTTGAAGGCTGCTGATGCCTGGAGATTCATGACGTCATGGTGAAAATCGTTAAATAAGCATTGGTGGATCAGTGGTAGATTTCTCGCCTGCCACGCGGGAGGCCCGGGTTCGATTCCCAGCCAATGCAGAGTAACTCTTTACCAACATCCAGATGTTAGAAACACAGTGCTGCTTGGAAAATACCCTGATAGACTCCAACACACTGTGACTTTGTGAAACAACCAGTGGAGCCCCCTGGTGGTCAGTAGAAGTGCAGCCCCTCTGAGCTGGTGGCAGACCAAGGCTTCAGTCTGCACACATCTTCCACATGTGATGGCACACACACTGTGTATTGTGGCAACATCCGTCCCCTCAGAGAGAATCTGCTCTTTAACCCTCCTGTCGTTTTCACCCCCCGCCCCTTACTTTAGTGTTCCTGCTCTGTTTGATACGGTGGCCGGTAAGTGCAAAACTAATTTACAAAGTGCCAAACACTTTTACAAAGCGTGAAACTAATTTACATGTTGAGAAATATTTTTATATTTTATTCAACAAAATTACATAAGAAAAAGACTTTTACCCCGGACAAAACAAATTCACATGTTAGAAAACAAATTTCCAAAAGAAATCTTCCGGAAGGGGAATGTACCAAATGCCGGAAGTGATCCAGAATTAGATTGACTGTGAGCTCAAAATGTTTGTATCGGTTTGTGTGCCGGGAAAACTTTGCAGGCATAGATTAAATGATGTTTTGGCCGTTTTGTGGAAACAACTTGAGCCAATTTACGCGGTTGTGTTTTCCGTGCGGACGATCTGTAGAATGTTTAACGTTGATGAACGGACCAGACGGAAGGAGCACGCGCACAGGAGACATCTAATAAACAGCCGGAAAATGCTAAACAAGCTAAGTGTAGCATCGCGCTAACTAGCTGAAGCCGCTGTCAGACATGCAGTGAATTAAAGTGCACCGTTTCATTTAACAGCCATTCGTTGTCTTCACGGAATAGCAACGCGTTTAGTTAGTATGCGTTCTAGTATTTATTTATTTATTTTATTTTAGGCTTACAGTTATGCTAAATGCACAATTGTTGCTGATTGTTTTAGCTGCTGCTAACTTTCTGTTTTGATACGGAACTCCGTTCATTCCAGCAGAACAACCATGAACATCATATAAACAATTCATGGAGGACAGAAAGTCAAAGTCAAAAGAACTGTGGGCCGAAAGGAAACAGGTCCAGGTACGTGTGTGGATATATCTGTAAAATATGGAAGTCAATATGTGTGTGTGTGAAATGAATGATATCTTTTTGTTATTTTAGCAGATAAACATGGATTGATGGCGCCACATGGAGCTGATTTAAAAGCTCAGAGAGGGAAAACACTCCCATTATATACAGATCCGGAGGTAGCAGCACCTGATCTACTGAAGCATGATGTGAAGTTTACACGGTGCAAACATCAGCCTGCGGACTCTTAAAAGGATGATTCCTCTCCAAACGCCATCAGCTTGGAACTTCGTGGACCTGGACAACTGTTTGGCTATCGGACGATGTGGCAGGTACTCAGACAAAAGTCCAATCTTCGAGTGAAGAGAGATGATGTGATGAATGAGAGAGCACGCAGAAGGTTTCTAAGAAGAAGCTGCTCCTCAATGGGAGCGAACTGTATGTGGCATGCAGATGGTTCTGATAAACTGGCTCTCTCAGGACGCATGGATGGATTTTTTCACCTAAAGTGCTGTGGCTCCAATGTGGACCGACAAATAACAAGAAGCCAACAGTGATCGCTGAGAATCTCCTCTCATGAGACTGAGGACTGATTGTGGCACGGAGAATGGCATTATGGCTGCCATTCAGTCTCCCCTACGCCTCCATCATGATGACTGCTGCTCTGGGCCGTCCAGCCACATGTATGGCTCATCCACGAATAAGCAGCGTGTTGAATCCTGGTGGGCCATATTTAGAAGGGGAAGGTAAGTGGCCTTCATGAAGTCATTTTATTATGACTGACCTTTCATTTGATTTTTATCTTTATGTTCTATCGCAGATGAACTCCTCTGAACATATATAATAACTGAGGCTGGGACTTTAACGCGTTCATTTCAAAGCCTTTAATTAATTAGATTTTTTTTAATGGAGTCCCACTTCTACTAATAATATATATTTACTTCTGATTCTATCCATTTCTGTAGGTCTCAGTTCTGGATGGAGTTGTTTGCTGGATACTTCAACGGGAGCCATGAGCATCCGTGCCTTCTGAGATGTTGCTATGGTGATGTTGGATGAGTGTGTGAGACTGTGGAACAGTCACAGGATTCACACTTCCAGAACAGCGTCATGTCCAATGAACTGTACTGCTGACCACACAGGTAATATTGGTGATGGATTGATATTTCCATGTTTGTTTTATTTATTCATTGCTTAAATGAAAATAAATGCTATTTATTGTATCAAACACAGATTTGGCTCCACAGACTGGATTTGAGATTGAACCAGCTGATTTGGATGCTGTTCCAGAGGCGAGCCTGTCAATAGCTCCATGTGGGGACTCAAACATGCAGGAGGACTTTGACTTTGTTATGGAGCACAAACAACTACAGAAGCCAGAGAACTGGGAGTCTGCAACAGAACTGTACATGAAGCTGAAAGAAACTGCTCAGCTGTGAGTCAGTGACAAAGGGAATTTTCCCTTCCTGCATTATCAAGTGCTTACTCATTGGGGTCTCTGTCCTATTTCTATTTTATTTTTTAAATTAATTTATTTTTTTAATATACATGTCAAGAGCCATGAAATGACTGTGCTTTGGTATTAGACAAGTAACACAGAATCAAATATTGCCATGACTGAAAAACTCATAACCAATCTATCACAGATGCAATCAGAAGGAAATATTTGTAATTTTTTTATTATTTGTAAACATAACATTTGCATTCCCATTGTTTCATTTCTTCAGATGAACAGGTACCAGAATCATTTGGAAACATCACAAGGAAAAGTGAATGACAAACTATGAAATCTGATTTGGAGTGGTGGAACACTGCAGTCTGTCTGAACACCAAGTGTCACAGCTCATTTTTCCTGAGTTTGAAATCAATTGATAAAAATTATAGCAAAGTAATGAGTCCTATATTTTTGTAAGTATGGAATACAAAATTTCTTGAAATAATTAGTTTTGTCTGAAACTTAACGGTGAAAATCTTAACTGTGTGGAGAGAAAAACAAAACAAAAAAAAAAACACCTTTTCGGAGTCTGGTCTCGAGGGGTGATCCAGTTACCAATTACAAGTTACAGTTACAAGTCCATGTGTGACTTAAACACAGTGTGTGAATCTAGGAGTGCTAATTTCAATGTGTTTGAACATGTATTGGGAACTGGGAATGGAGAGTCATCCAGGAACTCTATTCTTGGCGATGGTTCCAATCCGGACGGGGGAGGTGAAGTCAGCCCAGCTGCAAACATCAAAACATCCTCCAGAGACACAGCAGCCTGACCTTCTGCAAAGAAAAACCTTCAGTTACATCTTGGCAATGTATTTTCTCAACAAATTATAAAAAAAAAAAAAAAAAATGTGATTTACAAACCTTCACGATAAAAGACACAGTCGGCCCAGTAGCCCAAAGTTTGACTTCCTTTAAGTCTCCTGTTACTTCCTGATGGACTGAGGTCAGGTTTGAAGAGTCTCAAGTTCCAGACCAGTGAGTGGCTTTTCAGAGTGGCACAGGACAGGGGCCAGCAAAGTAGGCTGTTGCTGCAGTGCAGTCAGAAACTGAAGAGCTGAAAGACCATCTTTGAATCTAAAAAGTCACCACAAACATTGTTTCACATTTAAATGACCTAAAGAAACTTCAATGTTTTCTAAAATGACTATCCACCCAAACATATAGAAATGAGTAAAAATGGTTGTGTGTTGAACATTACTGATTTAAAGAAGAACTCTGTGTCTTGCTTTGCACTTGGCAGGGTAAATGTTTTTGAAAAATAGTTCAAGCAACAAAGCGTATGTCATGTGACATATAAAGTTAATGATCATTAGCCATTAGTATTGTTTACATCTAACCCTGTTCATACCATTTGCATTGTACACCAAGAACTGATGTCCTTCTGGTCCATCAGAAATGGGCCGGTCTTTCAGATGTTTCATCAGTAGAGTTAAAAACTCTCGTCTCGGCCCACCGGTGTCAATTCCTTCTTCCAAAACAGCATCATCTGTGAATTTTACCAGCATGTCACAGGTTTCAGAATATGTTGAACATCTTACAAATGCAAATATCTTTCCCATGTAATCAATAAATTAAAATTTAATTAAGTGAGTTGCTGTTGTTTTTTTACTTAC
Source organism: Echeneis naucrates (assembly GCF_900963305.1). Classification (NCBI taxonomy): domain Eukaryota; kingdom Metazoa; phylum Chordata; class Actinopteri; order Carangiformes; family Echeneidae; genus Echeneis; species Echeneis naucrates. Next base: position 6,551,676 of record NC_042512.1, on the reverse strand, counting down.
CCGTAGGAAGTACACCTGACTGGATTTGTTTCAGGTGGATCCAGATCCTCAGTGTCAGATATTACTGTCTGAAAAACAAATGAAAATGTCTGAAACAACACACTGAAAGCAAAGAACATCAGGCTGCCATAATCTGCCTTAATACCTGTCCAGGCTGAGCTGTGGATGAATCTCTGAAACATGATAAAATTGATAAACTGATGAACTTTATGATACAGAGTATAACAGAGCTTTGAGTAACATTCAGAGGTAGAGAGGAACCATAAGATTTATAAATAAGAGATGATTTTGTTGTAAATGATATCACACGTATGATCATTTCTACCACATGTTCATCACAATCACATCAACAACTTAAAGACACATGACTTCTTTTGTAAAAACTAATACCTACCCTTTATCTTCAGGTTTGTGTTTGGGAGAACAGTTTTTTTTGGTTCAAAAACCTGAGAAGAAAAGCACACAATTGTCAGCAACTTTAAACAGCTTCCATTATTGTTCCCTCACCACATACAGTATATATCAATGGTGAAAGGTTATCAGGGTGTCTGATTGGAATAGTAAATGCCAAATAATCAAGACTTGGTTCTTAGACTTAATGCCTGAAACAAAATGCATATCCTATCAATAAATAAATAAAAAAAACTGAAAGTACAAAATGTAAAAATGAACGTACCACAGTGTCAGCTGCATTGAATTCAGCTGTGCTCCTCGATGTGATGACAATTTCAGAATCAGAGTCTGATGTATCAACCTCTGTAGTAAAAACAAACAATTCAACAAATTATTAATTATGCTACATCAGAATAAATAAATATGTAAAAATACTGAATGAAGAGATCCACAAACCTCCTCTAAAGTGTGTTTCTAGGCAAATGAAAAAAGTGCCTTTCCTATTTCCTTTTTATATTCTGCCAGTTTGAATGGGCTTTCTGACCCAGGCACATGGAGCACCTCTGAACAGTCTGGATACAAAAGAAGGTCTGCTCCTTCATCCATCTTCTTGTTAAATGTTCTCATTTCTTGGACAGCTTGCTTCAGTAGATCAGGTGCTGCTACCTCCGGATCTGTATATAATGGGAGTGTTTTCCCTCTCTGAGCTTTTAAATCAGCTCCATGTGGCGCCATCAATCCATGTTTATCTGCTAAAATAACAAAAAGATATCATTCATTTCACACACACACACATATTTACTTCCATATTTTACAGATATATCCACACACGTACCTGGACCTGTTTCCTTTCGGCCCACAGTTCTTTTGACTTTGACTTTCTGTCCTCCATGAATTGTTTATATGATGTTCATGGTTGTTCTGCTGGAATGAACGGAGTTCCGCATCAAAACAGAAAGTTAGAAGCAGCTAAAGCAATCAGCAACAATTGTGCATTTAGCATAACCGAAAGCCTAAAATAAAAATAATAAAAACTAGCTACGCATACTAACTAAACGCGTTGCTATTCCGTGAAGACAACGATTGGCTGCAAAATGAAACGGTGCACTTTAATTCACTGCATGTCTGACAGCGGCTTCAGCTAGTTAGCGCGATGCTACACTTAGCTTGTTTAGCATTTTCCGGCTGTTTATTAGATGTCTCCTGTGCGCGTGCTCCTTCCGTCTGGTCCGTTCATCAACGTTAAACATTCTACAGATCGTCCGCACGGAAAACACAACCGCGTAAATTGGTTCAAGTTGTTTCCACAAAACGGCCAAAACATCATTTACTCCATGCTGCCATAAACTTTCACTCCGCAAAGTTTTCCCGCCGCACAAACCGAGACAAACTTTTTGAGCTCACAGTCAATCTTCTTCTGGATCACTTCCGGCATTTGGGACATTCCCCTTCCGGAAGATTCTGTCGTTTGGAATTTTTTTTAAAATGTCAATTCGTTTTGTCCGTGGGAAAAGTGTTTTTCTTGTGTCATTTTGTTGAATAAAATGTAAAATTGTTTCCCAACATGTAAATTAGTTTGACGCTTTGTAAAAGTGTTTGGCACTTTGTAATTTAGTTTTGCACTTACCGGCCATCGTATAAAACAGAGCAGGAACACTAAAGTAAGGGGCGGGGGGTGAAAACGACAGGAGGGTTAAAGAGCAGATTCTCTCTGAGGGGACGGATGTTGCCACAATACACAGTGTGTGTGCCATCACATGTGGAAGATGTGTGCAGACTGAAGCCTTGGTCTGCCACCAGCTCAGAGGGGCTGCACTTCTACTGACCACCAGGGGGCTCCACTGGTTGTTTCACAAAGTCACAGTGTGTTGGAGTCTATCTGGGTATTTTCCAAGCAGCACTGTGTTTCTAACATCTGGATGTTGGTAAAAAAGCTACGCTGCATTGGCCGGGAATCGAACCCGGGCCTCCCGCGTGGCAGGCGAGAATTCTACCACTGAACCACCAATGCTTATTTAATTACCGATACCATTACGTCACAAATCTCCAGGCGCCAGCAGACCTGTTTGTATGCAACAATGCTGATAAAGTTGATATCTTTCGATAATAATCCATCATGGACTGCTGGACTCTTTCATATCAGTAAATCCACCGTGTTTTAAAGAAGTTCAGAGTGTTTCAAAGTTTCTGACATGATACAGACAGACAGATCCAACAAAGCATTTAAATGAACTGAGAGCTCAGACCAGCAGAGAGAGCACACACACACACACACACACACACACACACACAGTGGACGAGGTGCGCAGCTTCGCTCAGTCTGTGATTCAAAAAATGAGTTAGCAGGAAAATAAGCATTTTAATAAGTAGAAGGAGGAACAAACCAACAGATTTGGTTTTAGTTCAATTTAACGTCACTTATTTGTCTAATAACAGCTGATTTGTGTTTCACTGCGAGTGTGACGTTTGAGTTGGTGTCGCGTGGGAGAGCGATGAAGGACAGGAAATGCCTTTGATCTCCAGTGACGTCACACAGAAAACACAAAACTGACATCTGAGTATGTGGGAGGAACAAACCAACCGATTTGGTTTTAGTTCAATTTAACGGCACTTATTTGTCTAATAACAGCTGATTTGTGTTTCACTTCATTCATTCGCAAGACGAGTGTGAGCTTCTCTGTGCGCATGCGCCATTCCGTCTGACTCTTTGACACTTCCGTCTTTGCTCTCCAGTGATGTCACACAGCCTCGTTGTGGGGTGAGTAAACAGTTGTTGATGTTGTCAGTGAAACATTCATTCATCCTCAGAGTCATCTGCTTCTACCGGTCTCCATTTTCATTTCCAACCACTCAGAGAGACAAGAACACACACAGACACACTCTGACTAACCAAACCATTCCAGGAACAATCAGGATGATTCTGGCTCAGGGTGTGACAGGTCCGGGGTTCAAATCCCAGATGAGCCCTTTGTCAGCTGTTGTAAGAAGTGAAAAAGCCTCCTAAATGTGGAGGGAGGCCGACTCTGTCAGAGAGCAGTGTGCATTCTAGCTTCCTTTAGCTGTCAGCCTCTGATCATCAACTCTTCAGCTTCTATGACTTCAACAATTCCTTCTGAATGCAGTCTGAGGCAGTGATTGTGAAACTTTCATTCAGACAGAGATCCCACATTCAGAAGAAAACAGCCACACACAAACAAAGTCATCATGAACAGCCTACATGGAGCCTAAATGAAAAGAAGCAGGAAGTAAAGTGTGAAAATAATGATGAACAAAGTGTCACACAGAGAGGCTGCAGCCTGGTGTGGACTATAACGTCAGAAAATGGATCAGTCTGTGACACGGAGCACTAAAGTTGGAAGGCTGAGTTCAGCTTCAGCTTCTTTCATGTTCTCCCTGTGAAAGAAAGAAGGTGAACATGAGCTTGATATGAGAACACAGCAGTGTGCATCATGGTGCTCATGTTCATATAGAAAGAAGGAGGAAAAGCAGCAGCTCTGGTTTGCTGTTTCACTCCCTTTCCCTCCCCACTATGAGCTGTCACTCACCCACAGCACATACTGTAGACTGGTTCACAGTCAGACTCATGATTCATGACTCATTGGTTCAGAGTGGAACTCATGAGTCCCAGTTCAGCAGCAGCACATTCACACACTGAGCTGAGAGTCTGCTGCACGACTCCAATAGAACATTATTGGACTGTATTATAGCAATCAATCGTTTCAACTTTATTTATACAGCATTTTGCAAACAAAGAACAATGTTGCACAAAGTGCTTTATACACAAATATAAACAAGATAATATCCCCCACCCAGGCCACATCACCATCCACAGACACTCAGATGCAAAAAGGATGTTATGTTTGTCTCACAAACGTCATTTAGTACGCTTCAGAAGAATGATCCTTTCAGAAAATAAACAACTCTGCTGCAGTGTCCTCTGTTGAGATCTGCTCTTTCAGCACATTATTTGACTTAATTTTTTGCCACATGTGGGTAAAAATAACAATTATTTGAGATAAACAATTACATACAGAATGTTTAAATTTAATGAAAGGAAAAAAAGGGACAATTTCAAAGCTTCATCTAAGTCAGTGGGGACTGGGAGGAGCTTGTGTGTGCACTGACTCAGTGACTCAAATGACCGATTGACTTTGGTGAGTGACTAAAAAACTGGAGTCAGATGAAGGAAAAGAGTTTCCCATCACTCCCTCAAAGCCTGTGTTAGACGTTCGGTGAGAGCAGACTCTTCATATCCTTCCACCGGCGCAAGATGAGAGTAAGTCTTTGACCAAAAGCTCAGTAATGTATCTGACAGCAGTCCATGTAAAGTCCCTCCCAGAGCTCTGCTGTTATAACTACGGGTGAAAAGATAGATTTTATTGAAAACAGCCAAACAGGCTGAACTAGTTTTTTGGGGGAATGGGGCAGTTCAGCTGACCAAAGAAGGGCAAACTATTATGGATATGTTAGTATCTAAACTGTGGACGTCTCACCTGATTATATGATGGAATATTTTAACAGTTTACAGCTGGTTAGAACATATTTACTAATGAACTCTATCTCCTCAGCCTCCAGTGTTCAGCATTTGATGATAGCCAGACAGGCTGGAACAGTAGCTGATTGCTGTGATGATGAACTCAGTTCCTGATGATTCTCTTAGAGGAACTGAACGGTTCCTCGGTGATGCTGAGAAGTTCAGATCTCATCGTCGATCCAGCCATTGCATCTTTTCTTCCCTTTTCACTCTTGAAGCAAAAATTCAGTTACAGAAAACAACCAAAACACAAAGGAAAAGTAATGAGTGTGGAGGTTGATGGAGATTCAGTAACACACTGAGATTTAGACAGTAAAGTCCAGATCTGTCTCCAATATGGAACTGACGGAGACTCCACAGCTGAGAAGTGAAGCCAACAGTGAAGTGTCAGTTTCTAGTTTCAGGTCTCCTTCAATACAACTTTCTCAGAGACACTGAAGAACCAGACCAGATCTTGAACCCAGCATAGAGAGGTTCAGTGAATGTGGTGTTGAAGGTGTGGAGGTGGATCAGTGAGTCAGAGGAGACTCTGTAGAAGGACAGAGAGCCAGCAGGACAGTCCACATACACTGCTACTCTGTGAGATACGGAGGAGGAGGAGAGGAATGTTTTTCTCTTGTTGTGCCAAACCGAGTAACCATCATCAGAGCAAAACAGACTCCAGGACTGATCATTCTGTCCAAACACACAGTGAGCACTGTATCCTTCCCTTCTGATTCCTCTGTAGCTCACTGAGATATAAACCTTTCCACTCCACTCAACCTCCCAGTAACAGCGACCAGTCAGAACATTTCTACACAGCAGCTGAAAACAGATATAAAATCTGTCTGGATGATCAGGATATGACTGATACTCTTCTACATTTGTCACCTTCCTGTTGTTGTCAGACAGTTTGAGGTTTCTGTGGATTGTGTTTGTGTCCAGTTCCAGTTCACAGACATCTGATGGAGAGAACAAGAAACAACAGCTGCAGTTTATTATCTGTTCATTTATCAACAACTTTACTGAAAGTGAATCATTTAAACTTACATTTCATCACCTGTGAATAATGTTTGACTACATTTAAATGAAAAGCCAACAATCCAGTTAGAACATCAACAGTTACTGAACATGAGAGTCAAGATGTCAGCAATGTTCTGCTTTTTTTCTGCTGTGGAGTCAAAGATGACGGCTGATGGAGATCCACATCAATAAACACATGAAGTGTTGATCCTGAATGAAACTCATCTTTGTACTTCAGTCAGAAATGTAAAAATCTAGTGTAACATGAGCAGCTGAGTTTTCATGAATCAAAGTGAAAACACACTCACACTTCCTCAGACCAGGTCTCAGTCTCTGTGGTCCACCATGGTCCACCCTGGAGGAAGAAACAGAGTCAGGATCAACTTGATCCACCATCAAACATGAAGCAGAGTTCCTCAGAGCTGTCCAGACCTGAGAGTGTCCAGTCTCCAGTCTGGATCCTCCAGTCCAGCAGACAGAAGCTTCACTCCTGAGTCTCCTGGATGATTGTAGCTCAGGTCCAGTTCTCTCAGATGGGAGGGGTTGGAGCTGAGAGCTGAGGCCAGAGAAGAACAGCCTTCCTCTGAGACCAGACATCCTGAAAGACTGAACACACACATCAAGAACACAAACAAAATCATGTTATACGAAGAAAATGACAGATAAAAGAACTATTGAATAAAAATGTGGTTTCACCTTCTACACTAGTAGAACAACATGTCAGCTGCTCCACTTCAATGTACCCTTATGTCCAAAACAACACTTTCCTTTTCTATAAACAGACACTCTGATGACTCTGCAGTAAGCTGAATATAAAATATAACCACTTTCATGAGTGCAGTTACAATTAAACAGAAAAGAACTCAGATAAAGACCAGAAGTGATCAATAATATAGAATCAGGTCTTTAGACACTGCAGAAGGAACAACAAGCGCTCATGAATGCATTAATTAAACAAGCTGCCACTTTTTAAAGAATCAGCAGAACAAAAACACAGAGAAAACAGAGAGAAACAACAGCTGAACCACAAACACACTGACTAAAGTATTGTAAGTAATGTAATGTAAGTAATGTAACCTGCATGTTTTGACAGCTCAAGGTTCTCTTCCTTTCTATACAATCGTATGTGTGTGAGTCCATTCTGAATGCAATTTAACTTAAGAAAAGGCAGCTGACATGTGTTGATTCTTTTTCCAAGATCTTAGTCAACTTTTTGCCACCACAGTGAAGACACAGTTTCTGTCTCAGTTACAGAAACACTGTAGAGTGATGCATTGATTCTGCTCTGTGTTCAACCAGGTTCATTCATCCACAGAGCATCATATCAGCAGTCCACTCAACCTCTGGTGTCTTTGAGCCCCTTAAATATTTTCCTGAATGAGAACTCCATCATCACAACTGTGACAGATGCCAAAAGAAGCAGAAAGGATGTGTCCACCTCCCTAAAAGTAAATGATCATCAGTTAACACAGAAGTCACCACTCGAGGATTCACCAGCATGACCCAGCATGCACCTGTTCGCTGAGCAACATGTGTATGTGTTTAATTTGTTTCACTTAGTGTGTTCTCCAGGTGGTGAATCAAATCAGTGATTCATTATGGAGGATTAAGTTTTTTATACTGATGACAGTCTCCCAAACCTACAAACCTCTTCACTTCATTTTACTCAATTTAATGAAAATATTAAATGAATAAATAAAAAACTAAATCAAAAGTCTTGACAAAAACATGAACTCTGACCTGAGAGTTTCCAGCTCACAGTGTGGACTCTTCAGTCCAGCAGACAGCAGCTTCACTCCTGAATCCTGCAGGTTGTTGTTACTCAGGTCCAGATCTCTCAGACTAGAGGACTGGGAGCTGAGGACTGAGGACAGAGCTTCACAGCTTCTGTCTGAGAGGTTACAGAGGCTCAGTCTGAAGAGGAATAGCAGAAGGGGGGAAAAGAAAAAGAAAAAAAACACCCTTAAGACGGCGATGTGTAATAAAAACTTGACAAACTTGTCAAAAACAATATTTTCAGTAAAACATGTCGATGAATTATTAATGCAAAACTGTTATAAACTAACTTGAGTCCTTCCAGTCTGCACTGTGGACACTCCAGTCCAGCAGAGAGCAGCTTCACTCCTGAATCCTGCAGGTTGTTGTTACTCAGGTCCAGATCTCTCAGACTAGAGGACTGGGAGCTGAGGACTGAGGACAGAGCTTCACAGCTTCTCTTTGAGAGGTGACAGCTACTCATTCTGAGGAGGAATTAGCAAAACAAGAGAAAATGATTGAAACTGAAAAACAGCTTTTGATCGTCAGCAAATAAAAAGATTTAGTTGATCTGGATGGATTTATTTGCACATACAGAACTTTGTTGGAGGCTTTGACCACTGGCAGCAGCCTCAGAAGAGCCTCCTCTGAAGCAGAGTATTTCTTCAGGTCAAACACGTCCAGATCTTTTTCTGATGACAGTAAGATGAAGACCAGAGCTGACCATTGAGCAGGAGACAGTTTATCTGTGGAGAGACGTCCTGATCTCAGGGACTGTTGGATCTCCTCCACCAGAGAACCATCATTCAGTTCATTCAGACAGTGAAACAGGTTGATACTTTTCTCTGGAGACAGATTCTCACTGATCTTTGTCTTGATGTACTGGACTGTTTCCTGATTGGTCTCTGAGCTACTTCCTGTCTGTGTCACCAGGCCTCGTAGGAGAGTTTGGTTGGTCTGCAGTGAAAGACCCAGAAGGAACCGGAGGAACAAGTCCAGGTGTCCATTTGGACTCTGTAAGGCCTTATCCACAGCACTCTGGTAGAGACGTGTTTTAGATCCAGTCTTTATTAGTTTAGACCTCCAAGTTGTTGTTTGTTCTTCTGACATCAGATTGACTCCAGAGTTGATGAAGGTCAGATGGACATGAAGAGCAGCCAGAAACTCCTGAACACTCAGATGGACGAAGCAGAAGACCTTGTCCTGGTACAGCCCTGTCTCCTCTTTGAAGATCTGTGTCAACACTCCTGAATAAACTGATGCTGCTCTGATATCGATGCCACACTCTGTCAGGTCTGATTCATAGAAGATCAGGTTTCCTTTCTGCAGCTGCTCAAAAGCCACTTTTCCCAGAGACTCAATCATCTTCCTGGTCTCTGGACTCCAGTGTGGATCTGACTCAGCTCCTCCATCGTACTTGACCTTCTTCACTTTGGACTGAACCACCAGGAAGTGGATGTACATCTCAGTCAGGGTCTTGGGCAGCTCTCCTCCCACTCTGGTCTTCAACACCTCCTCCAGAACTGTAGCAGTGATCCAGCAGAAGACTGGGATGTGGCACATGATGTGGAGGCTTCGTGAGGTCTTGATGTGGGAGATGATCCTGCTGGCCTGCTCCTCATGTCTGAACCTCTTCCTGAAGTACTCCTCCTTCTGGGGGTCACTGAACCCTCTGACCTCTGTCACCATGTCAACACACTGAGGAGGGATCTGATTGGCTGCTGCAGGTCGTGTGGTTATCCAGAGGCGAGCAGAGGGAAGCAGTTTCCCCCTGATGAGGTTTGTCAGCAGCACGTCCACTGAGGTGGACTCTGTAGGATCAGTCAGGACCTCAGTGTTGTGGAAGTCCAGAGGAAGTCGACACTCATCCAGACCGTCAAAGATGAACACAACCTGGAAGTGATCAAAGCTGCACATTCCTGCTTCTTTGGTTTCAGTGAAGAAGAGATGAACAAGTTCCACCAAGCTGAACTTCTTCTCTTTCAGCACATTCAGCTCTCTGAATGTGAAGGGGAATGTGAACTCTATGTGCTGGTTGGCTTTGTCTTCAGCCCAGTCCAGAGTGAACTTCTGTGTTAAGACGGTTTTCCCAATGCCAGCCACTCCCTTTGTCATCACTGTTCTGATTGGTTGGTCTCTTCCAGGTGGGGGTTTAAAGATGTCTTCTTGTCTGATGCTTGTTTCTGCTCTGTCCTGTTTCCTGGATGCTGTTTCAATCTGTCTGACCTCATGTTCCTCATTGACCTCTCCAGTCCCTCCCTCTGTGATGTAGAGCTCTGTGTAGATCTGATTCAGAAGGGTTGGGTTTCCTGCTTTAGAGATCCCCTCAAACACACACTGGAACTTCTTCTTCAGGGAAGATTTGAGTTTACGTTGACAAACTTGAGCACGACTTTCTGAATGAACAAAAACAAATGAAATTTAAAAAAAAAAATCAAGCTACAAGGTTGATATTTACTTCTCCTAAGGAATAAGAATATGATCATATTTCTCTCAGTCTCCTCAGACTTTACTAAATGTCTAATTGATCCATCATGTTAAATCCTCTTACTGCTCTGCAGACAGTCAGCCAGCTCCTCCTGCTTCATCCTCCTCAGGAAGTTAACTGTGATCTTCAGAAATGCCTCTCTGCTCCTCCTCTGCTCTTCATCCACCTCATCATCCTCATTCTTCATGAATTGTGGGTAATCTGGACTCAGACTCCTTTTGATTTTCTTCAGCTCGTTCTTCACAAAACAGACGATGTTCTCCTCCAGCAGCTGGAACACAATAACATCCTGTGTAAAGTTCACTCTCAGTATAAACTGATGGATCAAAGCATCAGATCATCAGTCAGCAGAGTTCAACTTTAGCTGCTGCTGTATCATCTGCTGCCACGTCTCTTTCCAGAGCTACACAGAAAGATTCACACCTGCTGACTTCACTAAACTAACTTCACTGGTGTAACTTACTAAGTTTGACTTTAGATTCTGACAACACAGAGATCCTGATCATCACATGAAGACCAAACTGATACAGCCCTTCAACACATCAACTTAGGAAGTGAAAATTCAGGGTATTAACTGTGACTGTGGCTGAAGATGGATCAGACCACCTGAACTAGTTCACTGATGAATTATTCCATCTTTAAACCCTGTAGAGACAGAGTCCATGGAGGTCCAGGACTGAATCTGATTAACTTTGGTCTTTGTTATTAAGTCCCAGCTCAAATTATCTGGAAAACAACTACACAGCAAATTATTAGTTTTTTCCAAGATAAAAAAAAAAAAATTACATTTAAAAGTGTTTAATACTTTAATTATAGTGTTTAATACTAGAATTAATTTCTTGTTTTCAGTGTTCAACTTTGTCCTATAATCTTAAATCAGATTTAAAATTCAAGGTAGGGTGGGCACAGGCAGAGAACAAACGCAGGTGAAATAGTTTTGGCACTGATTGCAGTTGTGGTTCATAGTCAGCAGGGAGCGTCACGCCCCATAAAGAGTTGTATGAAATAAAATAAATTAATTGATGACAGCAACGCTTCTTTTCATATACTGGACACGCATCGGAGATCAGGCTCCCACTGACGTGTCATCTAATTTGCTCCGAAAGTGCTACTACAAACTCCTGTCTGTCACAGAGTAAAGCTCTACTGGTCTAAAGAGTGCAGCTTCAAACTCAAGTCTTTGTTGGTGTCTGTTGTAGTCACTGGATGAACATTTACACACCATAAATATGGAGTCCAGGTCTGTGTGATGATGTTTGTCAGACTGAACTCTGAGGAGAAAAGACACAAACACACAGTTTGTTCCAGGAGTTTTCTATGAACAGCAGAGAAACTGATAGACAAGCTTTGATACCTTTAATGAGTCAAACAACAAATGATCAGCTTTTACCTTTTTTCTTTGATAAAGTCATCCACAGACCGATCACTCTTCATGGACACACAGCTGGATACAGTAGACTGTGGTCCTCCCTTGAAGTTAATAGGAAGACCCATAGACTGATTACTCTTCATGGAGACACAGTTCATTTCAGGAAAATCTGGTCTTGACTTCTGGTTGCTAGTAGAAACAGAGTTGACATTAGAAGACTTAACCACCAAGAAAATGGGCAGCAAATTATCAGTTTAAAATAAATCAGCTGAGATAATTTTATTGTGAAATGGTTTTGTTCATTCTAATGACATTTACATGGCAAATATGAATGAATCTCCACGTCCTGGTTGAGCTCCCAATGGAGACATGGGCAAAAAAAAAAAAAAAAAAAAAAAACTGAAGCAGTAAAAGTTCAGGAGTAAAACCTAAGTAACAGTGAGAGTGAATAATGATGGAGCAGTGATCTGAGTGCTGAGCTCTGACAGATGGACAGTTAGAGATCCTCATCTCACCTCTGAGCTTTGGTCTGACTCTCATGTTCCCCACACAGAGTGGTTTTAGAGGGAGGGGCTCCCTCCTCTCTGTCCTCACACTGATTCATAGCTGAGCCTCCACCTTCACACAAACAACAATGGGATTTACATCACAGGACAAATACATCGTCAATACTGTCACTGATGTTCCTGCATTTGAGTTGAATGAGTGTAAATTCTCTCTGATTTTCACACACATTCACCTCTATTCAGACATGGAGTTTACATATTGTTTGGAATTCCAATGTGAATGTCACAAACAGACACAAACAAATCCTACTTTAGGTTTTCTATATATTAAACTGATGAGCACTGTTGGGGATCAAAGAGAAAAGGACAAAGGTGTGAAACAAGATTTTCAGCAGCACTGATTAACAGGAAAACATTAACTAATTGTCATTAACTTCAGCCTTTAACTCCCAACAACAACTCTCTCTGTGTTGATTTCAGTCAGATTCTCTTATAAACAAAGAACATTCCTGATTCATGTCAATTCCAATCTGCAATGTTATACATTGGCATTAGCACTTTATTTCAAACAAACTCAGATCACCGTTTACTTTTTAATTTAATAAAATAAATTTGAGGGCCAAAAAATTCCTTCAGAAGCCAAGAGAAAAAAAAATTTACAACTAAACCAGTCTGACCGGTGTCAGGAATTGCCAGACCAGAGGAGGTGGTTCTCTCATCTGATGTTTAGGATGCACCTTAAACATTTGTTTCTTTGACACATTATTTAAATAGTGTGCCTCCACAACATCATATGGATCAGTCTGATCTGTCAGTAATTAGGAAGTTTCAGAGAAATGTATCTCAGATCTGATGGTGCTTCTTTCTGTCCACTAGATGGTGGTATCTGACTGTAGGATGTAGTGATGGTGCTTTGATTTAATTCATGTCAGGTTTCAAGGTGTGCTGCCTTAAACCTTTGATGGCTTCATCTGGGAATACTCATTGTGTATAATTAACAGTAAGAGCTGAATTCTTTCAGTGAAGTTCATCCAAAGTTTGTTCTGTCATGGCTCAAGTGTAACACAGCACACCAGTTCAAGGAAATCAACTTCATCATTAAAGTTGTTAAAAAACAAAATAGGTTTTCACTTAGATGTCTTATTTGTGATCATTTAAGCAACTTAAAAAATTTTTTATCTGAATTTAAATTTGAAATTTCTTTACTTTAATCAGTGAATTTTACTTTATATTAGAACAAGAATTAAGTGAAGAAACTGTTCTCTACTAATTACAGATAAAATATTGACAGATAAGTAATAATTGGTAATAATCAGGGGTTGTCTTCACATTTCTGCCTATCCCTGAGAACACACAAAAGAAATTATGTTAAAAAAATGTTAAGTCATCACAATCAAAGTCATCTGTGACAGGTATATTTTAAATGTAAAAAAAAAAAGTTTAAATTAAAAATTTGGAGTTTTGATTTGGTCTTAAAAAAAATTCCATTGTTGTGAAGCTGTGGTGGTCATTTTTGGATTAATATTTGTCCAATTTTCAGGAGATGACAATTCCCAGTTTTGTTTCCCGTTTAATGTTTGCTATTGTTGACACCTGAAAGAACCATAAAGTCTGGAAGTCAGACAGTAAATAATCCCGAGAGATAGCTGCTACTAATTAAGTGTAGTTATTTTCCCATAAACTTCATTACAATCAGACTTACTTTACAACAAGTGGAGTCATTGTCTTAGTTACAGTCTGATCTCAGTAATCATGGTCATTAGATAGTTACAGAGCTGTCTGATCTGATTCTCTCAAACTAACCCATCACAGGACGTTAGTTCTCTCCTGGCTCATTAACATGAAAGAAATAATTACTAAGGCAAACCATCTTTATCTGTGACAGCAACTCTACATTTGGTTATTGATTTATAGTCAAGTGTGTTACATTTAAAATCACAAAATTTGTATTTGTTCTCGAATTCAGCGCAACTGTTTTATTTACAGAAAAAAAAACAAACAAAAAAAAACTTACACCTATTTTACTATGCCTTTTACTATACTGTGTTTGAGAAATCAAACAGTTTCAGTGCAGACAAGTCTGTCTGTGTCAGTGATAATTATTGATGTTGATCTTAAAAAAAAATTAAAAAAATAAGTCAAAAGACAACGCTTCAGTCATTATCTGAGCTGTCAGACCAGTTCTGTCATTAAACTGTCAGTTGGCACAACTGTGGTGTCAAAGTATGACGACTAATGCAGGCAGACTCACAGTGAAGATCAGTGCTCTGTTGATTTGTTTAATGGCCATTAATACAACTTTTCTTCAAATCATCCTTTAACTCAAAGAAAAACTATTATTTGTACGCATCTGAAAGCAGCCAATCAGCATCCAGAAGAGTTCTCCTGTCCAGTCAAACAGTGAAACAACACAATGTGATCACAGTGATCCTGTTCACACATTTACAGATTCTCACCTGCTGAACTCACTTCAGGGAGACTTTCTGACACTTTCCAGCTTCATGTGAAGAGAAGAAGCTGCTTGTTCTCCCTCGTCAGTCCTGGTGTCTGTTTGATCTGAGGAAAAGTTACATCCTCATAACTTCAGAGTCCAAAGTTTGAAACATTAAAACCGCTCCAACCTGTTTTTGGTTTGTTGTTGTACTGCTGCTGTTAGTCAGCGAGGTGGAGATGGAGAAACAGATCCGGTAAAACCGAGTCCAACAGAAATAGTCCGGTAGGGATACAAAAGTCCAACAAAAAGAGGAAACACAGACTGAGCTGGACTTTCTGAAAAACTAACAAAGTAACAACAGAGAGAGAAAACAAAAGGCGAGACTGAACAAACAGGGAACCAAGAGAGAGGCTGACTGAGAGACACCGGAGAACATGAACGGAGGCAGAGAAAAGACACGATAATAATAATAATAATTAAATTATTAAAAAAACACAAATAAAAACAGTGAATGAGAGCAGCAGGAACAATAAGAACAGACAGGACACTCCGGCACTGAAGAGAAGTCCGAGGAGGGCTGATTGGCGGGAAATGCAGGACAGGTGTGCCTTATTAGGAGAGAGGACACGCCCACTGGGACAGAACACAGGGGGGAGGGGCCGGGGGACACGTGACTTTAGCAACAAGGAAGCAGCTGACATACACAACCTTTATCATTCAGCCTGTTTCAGTCCACAGCTGTACTCTGCTGTTTTTGTTGGTTTACCTCTTCTACAAAACTTCAGGCTGCTCCAAAGGGAGACATGAAGACTGTGCAGAGAGACTGCTGTGTCCTTTTAATGGGACTTCAGTAGAGGGTTACATGAGGATCCATTCAGACGCAAATTTATCAAACACAAATCACACGAGTACAAGCTCGTAGCTCATTTGTAAAAAAAATTGCCTTTTAAACATTCAGTGCCCCCATTCTAAAGCATTAAACTCAAAGTCAGATCATTCTTGATAAAGAAATGAAGAAAGGAATACTTCAAAATACGAACTTTTTTTTATGTTTTCACATTGTAAAAAAAAAATACATGAAAATGTATAAAACGGTGAAATGAACATATTGAAGTTAATTGAGCTTTATCAGTCAGACTGTATCATAATGATTCTGAACTTTCCACTTGCTTGTTAAGGATAATTATATTGATAATGGTTTTTTATTTTTCCATTATTTGGTAAATTTTTGCAGCACACAGTAAAAACGAATGTTAAACATTAATATATATATTAATATATATATTAATATATATTAATGTTAAACATTAATATATAATATATATATTAATATATAAAATATGGTCTTTCATATTCCAAGGTACTGTGTGAACAGAAGAAAGCAAAGATGCAGATCATAAACAGTGTTCTACATTGCTCTGTGTGAGATTTGCATTTGCAGACCTTTATCTGCATTGGTTGTGAAATCATTCAGCCTGTTTCACTGTCTGTTCCTGGTTCAAGTCCACAGCACTGTACTCAGCTGGTTTTGTTGGATAGTATCTGGTTTGGTTTCACCTCTTCCACAAAACGTCAGGCAGTTCCAAAGGGAGACATGAAGACTGTGCAGTTAACTGATTGGTCAGAGAGACTGTTGTGTCCTTTTAATGGAACTTCTGTAGAGGAAGTTAGATGAGGATACAGTCAGATGTTAATCTATCAAACGCAAATCACCCGAGTACAAGCTCGCTGTTCATTTGTAAAAAAAAGTTTCCTTTTAAACATCCAGTGCCTGCATTTTAAAGCATTAATCTCAGTCAGGTCACCCTTCGAGAAAGGAATACTTCAAAATACAAAATGTTTTTTGGGGGGTTTATGTTTTCACTTTGTAAAAAAATAGTCAAGCCTCCTTTTTAACAGTGCAGCAAACAGCCAGCAAATAAATAAACAGCTAATACAGTCTGATTGAAACTGTAATTGTAGCTGTGCAGAGAGATGTGTCAATGAAGAATGGGGAATCAAAAAGAGAAAAGATTGTCATGTTTAACATGGATGTGTTAATCATCATGTGTTGATTCAAACAGCCTCTGAAAAAAGGGAGAGTGGCTAAAATAGTTCCTGGAACACTCTCTGGTTTACATGACGTAAACCTAAAGAATCACATAGCAGGTGTTATCTCACTTTTCCAGTTTAAAGACACAACACCAGCTTCTCTGTCAGAGTTGTGAACTTCTGTCTCCTCAGTATCTACAGATCAGTTCATTTCTCTCCACTTCAGAGGACCGCAAGTCAGCTCGTCCGCCGATCAGCTGTGTGACCTGTTTTCTACTTTTGGACTGAAACTTGACAAAACAGCGATTTTAAATAGTAAATGTTTTGCGTAGTGATCCACACAGAGGAAGGCAGAGAGCATCCTAAAATACTCGGACCATCCACTTCATACCATCATAGTGGATCAGAGAAACCACAGCGGTGGACTGTTCATCTATTTACCATGTAGGACGGAAAGATCCAGAAAATCATTCATTCCCACTTTACAACTCCTGAACTGTTAGAAGATTAGACACCAAACAGCAGAATTTTTAATAAAGTGTTTGTCATTCTGATCATCTCCGTTAGAGCTTTATTGTGTAATTCAGTGTGTGTGCAGTTTGGAACACATTCATAAAACAGGGCAGAACCAGCAGATGGAGCTGTTTGGATGTTTCTATCATATGATGATGAAATCTAAAGGCTCTCTGATCATCACATTGAGAAGTTCATCTGGTTTGTGATATTTCTTCATATTATAGTGAGGTAAAATGTGTTCAGTGGGATGTGTGTGTATCCAGCAGGACTGACAGCTTCATGTGGGATTCTCACAGAGATGATTCAAACCTGATCACAGTGATCAGTATGGATATACAGTATGTTTGCTGTCAGTGGAGGAAACTCTCAGACAGGACTAATAGTCATGTTTGGGATGTTCCTGGATTTGAGTTGAATGAGTGTAAATTCTCTCTGATTTTAACACACGTTCACACATCCACCTCTATTCAGACATGGAGTTTACATATTGTTTGGAATTGGTTTGTAATGAAGATGATCAGTGTTTATAGCTCATAACCTGATCACAGATCAATAATCAGCCATTGGAAGAAGCGCTGAAACTTTCTTCTGCAGTCAGAACTCATCCACCTTCAGACTGGACATCTTCTGACTGTAGAACTGGAGCTTTTTATACATCTCACTGCAGCACAATAAAGTCCTCTGTGAGTATTGTGTGTCCCACAGTGTACATGACATCTGAGCAGCAATACTTCCACCTGCTGGAGATTTATTGTTACTACAGCTGTAAAATAAATCTATCAGAACATGAACTCAGTCTGTAGAATCCAGAAGATTAATGACACACTTTGTCCTGCTGTTATGGAATCAAATCCTACTTTAGGTTTTCTATATTTTAAACTAATGAGCACTTTTGGGGATCAAACAGAAAAGGACAGAGGTATGAAAGGATATTATTTTTTTCTTTTAATTAAAAGAAACAGTGTCACAAGAAATAAAAATGTACATCATTAGGAAATATAACTCAAAAAAATTGACAATTATAGGCCCTATTTAAGAAAGGTCAACTAAGCATAAGGAGACTGAAGCTTAAACATAAATGAACAAAACATACCTGACTCACAAAATCCCGGACGAGCCCATCATTTGTCTTTCTGTCAATAGGATACACTATGGAGCTGTGTGAGGTTTGCTGTCTGTTTTCATTAAAGTAATCATTAACAGCCTGTATGGGGTCTAAATGAAAAGAACATCAGATGGAGACTAAAAGTTGTCCCCCTCTGACAGGAACTGTTTTTCTTTCACATCTACTGCTGTAAGGTGTGTTCTTCTAGGTCTTGGTCTACTTTTGACTTTGACTTGACACAGTGGATCCTGGTGCCATGTGTTCACCAGGCAGGTGATGCCCCCTGACTGGTCTGCAGCTCAGCTGCCTCATACACAGCTGACTGCTGCGCACTGTGTAACTGACACTGTCCTATCAAAGCTAACATTAACCACCACTGCCAGTTTTTTTCTTGTCAATGAAAACTAATCAACTAATTTGGGCATTTTTCGTCTCCCTGTGATCAAAAGTTATAGAAGCCAGTGAAAGACGATACCAACACCAGGTGGGCTGAAATGAGAAACATCACAGTCAACCAGAGTTCGTGCTTGCGTATGAAAACAAGCAGGTTTGGCAGGGGACACCCAAATTTGAACTGGGGACCTCTTGTTACGTCAAGTACATATAGAGCAGGTCTAGACCAAACTCTTATTAAAATTATTTTGAGAGCCGTGGTAAGGAGGGGTTCCAGGTCAGTATCTGGAGGATTTTGCAGATGATGTGCTCCTTTCGGCACCATCAGCCTGAGAACGACAGCACTCATTGGATCGGTTCACAGCTGAGTGTGAAGCAGCAGTGGAGCAGTGGAAGAGTGCTGGGCCCAAAACCCACCTCTGCTGAGGCAGTGATGCAAATAACAAACTACATTCTACATTGATCAACTTGCTGATCACTGCCACTACATGTTGAATGTTACGGCAGTTGCAATGCCCCTTTTTTGGTTTCACCAGAACCATTAAATATGTTATAACCTGTAATACATAACTTCCCAAACACGAAGGGACTCCAACCCTCAGTCTTCTGATCCGAAGTCAGATGCCTTGTCCATTAGGCCACGTGGTCACTGGGCCGTAGTGATGTCTCATTGTCAGAATGGCATGATAACACTGTGAGAGATGTGCATTTGAAGCCTTCACTGTGGGACTTTGGAGAAGTGGAAGGTGAACAGAACATCCTGCATTAGTGGGGTCAGCCAGCTGAAATAGCTCAGTTGGGAGAGCGTTAGACTGAAGATCTAAAGGTCCCTGGTTCAATCCTGGGTTTCGGCATCTGAGGTGGTACCTGAGTGAGGTGCAAGCTCAGGTTTCTTTGACCTACATTTCCAATTTTCTCCCTCCTCTTTCAACCACACCATGAAATATTGTGAGGTTGGATGGGTCACGCTGACTGGTTGTGTGTCCAAAAGGCTGTCAAACACATCTTTCTTCCATTTTCTCCTCCAAACATTTGTACACAGTTTTGAGATTTCCCATAATGTCATATGTGTGTCATTTTTGCAGTGAAGTATTCCATTAAATGTAAAACTGTTATAAACGGAGTGTTGCATCAGTGGCCACCATCACTTCAAGTAACCCAAATGGGAAAGATTCTTATTGACAGCATTGTTACGCTTTGCTACATCTGAGCTAAAGATACAAATAAAATTATCTAAACCGGCTTTTATTTTGAAATGATTTTTGGCGATTTTTTTGGAGGATGTTTTGCGTTTCTAGCAGCCCGGCTAGCTCAGTCGGTAGAGCATGAGACTCTTAATCTCAGGGTCGTGGGTTCGAGCCCCACGTTGGGCGATAAGCAGTTTTTTTTAGACCCAAAGTTACATTTCCAATATTCTGCCTCGTCTTTCAACCACAACCACATGAAATATTGTGAGGTTGAATGCTGCACGCTGACTGGTTGTGTGTCCAAATGGCTTCAAAGACATCTTTCTGCCATTCACTCCTCCAAACCTTTGGACACAGCTTTGAGCTTTCTCGCAGGTGTCATTATTTCAGTGAAGATGTATGTATGGATGTATTCCCCCTGAATCCTGCGATTCACAGCTTCCACCAAATGGAGCCAAATAAGACACAAAACTTATTGTGATGTGAGTCTGAAGAGGTGCTGCCTTTGATATGTCACCTGATGATGTCACAGTACTCACAGAATGAAAATCCTCCTTTGAAGCTGCTTTGAAGAATTTCCAAAATCACATGTGATTCAGATGTAAACACAAAGGCTGCCCCACTGTCACCATTCAGAGCAGCTGAGAAGCTTATTGATCAGTCATTGATTATTAATGATGAGCTCAGAACCAAGCAGTGTATCTGAAGCACAGGAAAGAGTTCTGCTCTCCAACACTCTGACCCTGCTGATTACCGCTCCACTGGAGCCTGTGACATTTCCCTCCTTCTTTATCAACGCTGGAGATGCCGGGGATTGAACCCAGGGCCTCATACATGCAAAGCATGCACTCTACCACTGAGCTACATCCTCTTTGGACCTTTACTGAACCACAGAGGCTCTGAGCTACTGCAGCAGGTGAAAAGACAAACTGTTTCATGAAGCCTCCTCTCTGCTCAGGGTTGGATCACTGTTTTGGTTGGAGTGGAGTTACTGTTAACTCGGATCACTGGATTCAAAGTCCAGAGTGCTAACCATTACACCATGGAACCACAGGGCTGTTAGTTGATCTTTATCAAAGGCGCTGGCTCGAGGTTCCAGTGTCAAGGGATGTCATTGATGGAGCCAAACCGTGTCCACTTCTTATATGGTGAATGTGTGCTCTGTGTTTTTTTTTCTTTTGCAAGAAAATGTAAAATGTTTACTTCTTCTGCGATACAGATACAGACGTTTTAGAGAACAACTGCAGAGATGACTTTCTGCTTAGTTGAGGTGATGACGAGGAACTCCACTGAGAGTGAAGCACTGCTGGGGTTTGGATGCAGGATGTCCTGTTTATACGACAGACACATTAAGCAGCTAAGCATCAGTACTGCCAGTTTCTCTTTGAAAATCTGAGTATCCAGTTCCAGAACAGCTGATCTTAGTTGGTTCATGTTCACGTTGAGTTGCACGTGTGCACAACCTCTATAAAAAGCCGTCATCAATGGAGATCCAGTTATTTCAACCCAGTGGAGTTGGAGGTCTTAAAGCAGGCCCATGGAGAGGATGAGCATGTTTCGCCGTAAATGTAACAGCTGCAGCAGCAAAGGAGAAACAGCATGAGAAGAAATTACTACCTGAGTCAACGTATAAGTTTGGATGTACTCTTCGATTGATTTTACATTTAACTTTAAGAGATCGTAGTTTACAGTTATAAATATAAATGGGGATAAAATCAGATTTTTATTTCATTTCAAAACTCTCGAGTGGTGAATGCACAACTTCCTGAACTTGTTTTCAGAATTGCTCCTTTTCTTTCAGCTCACTTCTAAAATTAATTTTATTTTACATTTTTTTGCTGAAGATAAAGCAGAGAGGAGGCTTCATCCGACAATTTGCATGCAGTCATACGTGTAGAGTGGACAAAAGGAGGTTGTTCCCATTTTCAAAGGACAGAGTGGCAGTTTCTCTCTCAGGACTCTCAGTGTTCCGTTGGTAAGACTCAGGTTCCACTGAGACTTGAACTTGGATCGCTGGATTCAGAGCCCAGAGTGCTGACCATTACACCATGTAACCAGGCAGGTGTGTGTGTTCATGCAGATGTGAAAGGAATTTTAGTCTTTTAAAAGTGTGGGCGGTCAAAAGTCGACCAAAATACCTTTGTCCCCAAAGAAAAAGGACATCTTTTTGCCATTCTCCGCTCCAAACATTTGGACACAGCTTTCCATCTGAGCTGCAGAAAGAACAAGAACAGTAACCACACAAGCATTTCAAAATAAAAGCCAATTTAGATTATTTTATTTCGCCACTTCTCCAAAGTCATCTAAGCAGAAAGTCATCTCTGCAGTTGTTCTCTGAAACGTCTGTATCTGTATCGTAGAAGAAGTAAACATTTTACATTTTCTTGCAAAAGAAAAAAAAAACACAGAAGCACACATTCACCATATAAGAAGTGGAGACGGTTTGGCTCCATCAATGACATGATCATGATCAGCTAACACTAGCTGTGGTTCCATGGTGTAATGGTTAGCACTCTGGACTTTGAATCCAGTGATCAGATGTCCAGTGATCAGAAAGAATAAGAGCAGTCGCACCACACAAGCATTTGAAAATAAAGCTAATTTAGATTATTTTATTTGTTTCTTTAGCTCAACAAAGCGCAACACAGCGTGCCAGCATTCAACTTCCCAGCAGTGCCTCTTTATTGAAGTTTAAGGTTGTTGAGATAACCTCATGTAACTTCTTCTGTAGGAGTTTAGTCAGTAATTTGGTTGAGTGACTAAGCAGGATAATATGGAGCAGTAATTTCAGTAAGTTCCAACACCGTGGAAATGACCGTTTGGAACTATACGAGGCCGCATCGAGGCAGCGTCTTTCCCTGGTGGTCTAGTGGCTAGGATTCGGCGCTCTCACCGCCGCGGCCCGGGTTCGATTCCCGGTCAGGGAAAGTGTTTTTACTGAAAAATACAGGTGATTGAAAAATAGCTCTCGAAATAGCTTTGAAACCCGTTGATGTTGTTAAAGCGGCCTTTTCTCAAAGCTTAGCTTGCATTCATGGCAGAGGTTACAAAATTAAGGAGGTCAAGGAGGTCAGTGGATCAGCAACAACCACAAAATTACTGTTTCTCTTGATTGCAATGATAATTTTGTGGTTCATGGTGTTGCTGCAGAGACAGAACTAAAAATTCCCAAAAAATACAGACTGTTTATCTTTGTCATTATGCTGCGTTTCAACTCCTTGATGCTTTGAGCTGCAGAAAGAACAAGAGCAGTCGCACCATACAAGCATTTCAAAATAAAAGCCAATTTAGATTATTTTATTTGTATCTTTAGTTCAGATGTAGCAAAGCGCAACAATGCTGTCGATAAGGATCTTTCCCATTTGGGTTACTTGAAGTGATGGTGGCCACTGATGCAACACTCCGTAGCAGCACCACTCTGATGTACAGGGATGTATTTTGGATCTGAAAATACCCCCAACATATGTGGCTGACCATCATGACTCTTACCAAAGTTTCTTTAGCAGATAATAAACTGTCACATTAACTGTCACATGAATGTGCTGTGTGTAAATGATGAAAAAAAAAAAAAAAACGGCACAAATGTTCCATCAGTAACCATCAAAGGAGATGCGGATTCTGTGATGTCACAAAGGTTCTAATGACATCAAAGGGATGAAAGACTCCTCCCACTTTTTTGTCCTGACCTCCACAGTCCACATGGCTCGTTGGTCTAGGGGTAGGGTTGCCTTTCAGTCAATAAGGGTGCTAACTGTTCCACTATGGAGCTGTGTGAGGTTTGCTGTCTGGTTGTTAGTTGCAGCATCTTGGCAACTGAAGCAAGAGCAATGGTAGTTTTGTGGCTCATGCTGTGCTGAGGAGAAGGGATATTGGTGATTGACTGCTTTTCACAGGAGACAAACTTTGGTAGGAGTCATGATGGTCAGCCACTTACTTTGCAATATTTTCAGATCCTCTGTACATCTTGGTACTTCTTTGTACTACTTTTGTGGTGCTGACATAACATGATGTTCTATCTGTCACCATCTTTACTGGTCCATGATTATGATGCATATAATGATCTTCATTTGCACTTGCACAGCGTGATTATATATTTTTATCTTGGTAGGTGACCGATTGTCTGCTAGTTGGTTCGCACGACTTTGGTAGCTGTGAAATCCCACTTCTGACAGAAACCACTTTTCTTCCACCTCTCCTGCTGTGAGGTGTGTTTGGGGACAAAGGTATTTTAGTCAACACTTTTCAAAGACTACAATTCCTTTCACGTCTATATGATTGCACACCTGCAGGGTTCCATGGTGTAATGGTTAGCACTCTGGACTCTGAATCCAGCGATCCAAGTTCAAATCTCGGTGGAACCTGAATCTTACCAGTGAAACACTGAAATTCCCTTGACATATAGACAACCTGGTTTGTCCACTCTACACGTGTGAGGAAGTGCAAATTTTGAGCCTGTGTGCGATCTAATCAGGCAGTCAGTCTCTTCAGACACACAACTGTGAGGAGCACAAGCATTGACCGACACAGACGTGGTTTCAGAGACAGACTGAGGCACTGGCCTCCTAAGCCAGGGGTTGTGGGTTCGAGTCCCATCTGGGGTGTTTTACAGCAGAGTGGTGCAGCGGAAGCGTGCTGGGCCCATAACCCAGAGGTCGATGGATTGAAACCATCCTCTGCTAACAGCTTTTTAGCAACAGCTAGCTGTTCACTATCCAAACTTTGTTGTATTTCAAGATGACATAGTTACAATAGTAACAATGCCATGAATCCCACCACTGCCAAGAGCCCAAGCTGTGCACTGTGGTATGATCCTAAATCTAGCAGCTACCATCACTTTGAGTTTGAATTGTGGATGGCAGCCTGCTGTTGGTCTGACTGTTACTCATACCGCTCATGTTTATTGGGGCAGCAGTCTCAGCTTCTTTATGTTCATATTATGGATGTAGCTGCAACTATTTATTGATGATGATTTCATTGCCAACTTTTTTAGATGA
This sequence comes from Echeneis naucrates, assembly GCF_900963305.1. Taxonomy (NCBI): domain Eukaryota; kingdom Metazoa; phylum Chordata; class Actinopteri; order Carangiformes; family Echeneidae; genus Echeneis; species Echeneis naucrates. Next base: position 6,526,969 of record NC_042512.1, on the reverse strand, counting down.
ATTATAAGTTGGAGTATTTCTTAAAAGTTCTAAGAAGTGCCTTCCTTCACAGTGAAGGTCAACAAACTGTCATTTCTTCTTCATCATCTTTCACTCTCATTTGAACCAATGAGCTTTAGTTCTTGAATCTGTGAATAGTAATAAATATAGAAGGATTTATCTGTGCAGATGCAATCAGATAATGAAAACTGTTTTATTATTACCTGCTTTGATACAGTTTGTCATAGAGAGCCAAAGTTAGTTTGGCATCAGCCAAAATAGATGTTTGAGTCAAACAGATCTGAAACCACAAAGGACATTTTCTCTTCCTCAGATCTGAGTACACAGTAGTGACAAAGTAAATGCCCTGCTGAGTCAATCATGTTTGAGCTCTGTCAGATTTCTCTTCAACTCATTGTGTAGTTTGATTTTTAATGCCATCACAAGAAGATATAAAGTATAAAAGTATGGCAGCAATTTTTTCTTCTCAAACACATGAATAGAAACTTTGTGCTCGTCCTTCCTGTGTGTGAAGGTTTGTGCATCATCTTGTTGTAATGATATAAAGATGAAACTTTTTTTTTTACATTGTGATCAACCTGTGTAATATTTACACCTTTAAGGGCTTGAAAACAAAATGTCTTTCACTGTTTTTATTATTATTTGTATTTTATTTTAATTTTACATTGGAATGATTATACATTATACATTTTACATTATCAAACCAGGTTCAAAGTAAGAGTCAGATTCAACAGCACAAGAGGCATCGTTTGGCCCAAATAATTCTTCTCCTTCTGACCGACCTTTCAGCGATTAAAAACAAACTCCTCCTCTGGGTTTTTGTCGTTGTTTTTTTAATAATCAAAGATTGGGGAAACCGGAGCACCCGGAGTAAACCCTACGCCAGCACACTGGTTGTACCCTTCACAGCAAAGACTGGGGCTGGGAGTCAAGTCAGGATGTTGGTCTGAATAAAGTCTTCCTCATGGCTGAGAAAAACTGGGCCACTTTGGACTTCTTCTTCTTGGGCGGATTGAGGAGGGCCTTCAGGAGATGTTTGACCAGAGCGTCATCAAAAGATGAGTCTTGTGATGCTGTTGCAGCCTCCAGAAGTTTCTCTGCAGAGCCAAACTCCTTGAAAAGCTCCTTAATAATGGTCTGGTTCAGCTCTTTCATGGTGTCCTTCTTCTTCCTGAAAATAGAGCCACGGACCTTCACGTCTTCCTGCGCGAGGGCTGACAGACGCTGGATGATGGTGTCCATTTCTACGGCCTGCGGGGAGCCTCCAGTTGTGTTGGGGAGTTTAGTGAGGAGCCTCAGGACAAGAGCAGTTATGATGTTCCTGCTCATCTCATTGGAGACATGAAAGGAGCTCTCAGTGGACTCTGATGACGGCTTCACAGGCGTGGCTGATGCTGCACTGGGGTAAAAAGATGATGGAGGAAGGCTGTCAGAACACTCGTTCACAGATCGTCTTTGAGCCAACTTGTGCAGTATCAACCCATGACTGTCAACGTGTCCAAAGCCTTTTCTTCTTCTGCTCGGTCCAGACGCTGCAGCCTCAAAGGAAGACGGTGTCTGACCTGAACGTGAAGAAGTCCTCTTGCTGGCTCTGATTTGACCTTCCTCTGCCGTGTGCAGCATGTCTGTGATCGCTTCCTCGATGTCAGTGAGAGCAGCAGACACTTCACTGTCACTGTAATTATTTTCTCTGGGCATCCAGAGGAGAATCTTCTGCAGGAACTGTTCCACTGTGTCTTCCGTCATGGCGTACAGAACCTCAGGAGAAAGCTGTAGTCTTCCTTCCTCCGTCCTGATGACTTCAGGTAAGACAGAGTCTAAAACTCTCTCTTTGTAATGAATGTGGTCTGAAGTGCTGGGCTGTGAAGTGAAAAACTCTCTGAGCTTGGGGAGAATTGTCCGCACATTAAAGTGAGGCTGGGGTGGGACGTTTCTCTGGCTGCCTTCAGCGGCACATTCTGAGCCATTGTAATGGGGATCTGCTATTATTCCTTTCACAATGTGTGACGCTGCGTCCTGAGCCTCCACAGAGGCGTGAGACAGGGCGGAGTCTTCTCCCTTTGCTGCCACGTCTGACCCGCTGGACCATTTGACAACGATGTCAGTCACAGCTTTACTGGCTGAGGAGACAGAGATGTTGGCTTTAAGGCTCAGAGGAGTCTCGCAGTCCTCTGGTTTCACTGTTTCAACCATCCTTGATGTAGACGCAGAGGCCCTCCATGGGGCAGAATCCATGCTTGCTGGCTTCCAACACCATCCCAGGCAGCAGGAGCTGACTTTCTTCAAACATTTTTGAAGACATCTGCTGACATGATACACCATATGATGGAGAGTTCGGATGTTGGAAACAGAGCCTCTGGTCAAACAAACAGGCTCTGATGGCCAAACAGGGCGTTTGATGGCCTCAGATAGAACGGAGTTCACCTTTTCTAAAACCTCTGTATCAATCAGCTCTGTTAGCTGCTCGGCACTCTTACATTTCCTGTGTGGGGCGTTTAATTCCAAAGCAAAGCTCTGGTAAAGTATTTCTCCTGCACCTGTTTGTATATTTCCCAAAGAGGCGTTGAATTCAGCATCAGGTTCTCTCTTCTGGAAACTGTCCTCAATTAGGGGTCTGAGGACTTTGATGGTAACAGTACAGAGAAACTGGACCAGTTCAGTGCAAAGGTCGGCCAGTACAGATGTTGTTTCTGGCTCCAAAATTCCTGCAGCCATCAAGCGCCACTCACCTGCAGACAGCCGGCCAAAATGTTTTCTGACGATGGGCAGAACAGCCTCGTGGGTGATCTTCATGCTCATGTTGATCCTGTTCTGCTCCATTGCAGATTGTTCCTGGAACCTTCTTCTAACTTTGTTTTCTATTGAGGCTGTTCTTGTCTCTGAGTGGTTGGAGTGGTTTACCTAACAACATCAACAACTGTATAATAACTCCACACCGAGACTGTGTGACGTCACTGGAGATCAAAGGCATTTCCTGTCTTTAATCCCTCTCCCTCGCGTCACACTCTCGCGTTCGATTCAAATGGATTAGCGCATGCGCACAAAGACACAGGACTCATTTCGCGAATGAACGACAGGAATTAAGTAAAACACAAATCAGCTGTTATTAGACAAATAAGTGGGCTTAAATTGAACTAAAATCAAATGTGACTCGTTTATTTTCATCATCAAGTTCAGATGAGAGGATGGATTCATTTCATCGCTTGACTTACATGAAGTACGTTTGGTTGTCAGCCTCGAGCGGATCAGCTGGGATCAGCTGAGAGAGAGCCAGCAGCAGGAGCACATTCAGAGATCTGCTCTTTATACGAGGCCAGATACAACGTATTTCAGATCATAAGATAATGCTTTATTTATATATTTACCAAACTTGGAGCTTAATGCCACAAATAATAAATGATAGTAGTACAGAAACCCAAAGATCCAACACAGTTTGAAAAAATGTTTAATCTCTAATTGAATGTAAATCATTCATAAACTTTGAACTATTTACATTTAAACCACACAGACAAGTATAAAGAATTACACAACGGGATCTAAATGAATCCCGCAGTTTTCGCTCGTCTTTAGTGAAGGTTGGCATTAAGTAAGACCGAGTGGCTCAGCTTTGAGGTTTTTATTTTTTCTTCTCTTTCTTTGTTCCTTTTAGAACAAATAAGGAGAAGGAAAGTGTCGAAGTGAATGAGAATATTCTCTCATGTGATTTCCCCATCAAAGTGTGAATGGAGGTGTGATTAGGATGAGACAGCAGCATCCAACTTCTTTGTCGGAGAGTTGAGAAGTTCTGTCTCCTCAGTATCTACAGATCCGTACATTTCTCTCCACCTCGTCTTTTACTGTCGATCTCAGAGGACCGGAAGTCGGCTCGTCCATCGATCAGCTGTGCGATCGTGATGGTGGTGAATCAACAGGAGACATTTTACAGCAAGTCAACGTCATGTTTTCTACTTTTAGACTGAAACTGACGATACAGGGAGGCTCCCTCCCCCTATAACCTGATTGGTCCTTCAATGTGGCCCCCAGTTATCATTGGCTCTCAGTGGTGTCAGTCATTTGGAGTGACAGCGTGTTGTGTAAAGTTGTTAGAAGTGGCTGCAGCTTGACATTTTGTAGGAAAATAAAATAATAAAATAAAACTTAGAAGTGAGCTGAAAAAAAAAAACGAGCAGTGCTGCTAACTAAATGCTGTAAATTCACCAGTCTGAGTTTTGAAAAAAACTTCCGTCTTCCTGCAGCAATATTGTAGCAAATATTCACCGGAGTTCAGGTAAGAACTTTAACGCCGAATTCCTTTAAAAGTGTTTTTTCTCTGTTTGCACGGGGAACTGTTCTTAATAAGCTTTTCATAGACATGTTTAGCGGAGTCCTCCTTTAAGGTCGTTACGTCGTTATGCTAACATAGCTAAGTTAGCTAATTTGGTTAGCATGCTAACTTTGCTAATTTAGCTAGCATGCTAACGTATCTTAATTAGCTAATTAGGCTTCGTTAGCATGGAAAAACATTTCTCATTGTTGCAGTTACTGCCTCAGTTTGAACTCGAATTAAAGACTTGTTCTTTCAGAGGAAACAGAGCAGCTCAGTGTAGGTCAGCAGGCTGAAGTCCTGTTAGTCAGAGCACACCTGGACCGACAGGTGAAAATACAGAGAAGGAGAAATTGACTTGGTGTTTGATTATTTCTCCTCAAAGACAGTTAATGATGTGTAAACTTTTTCCTCCAAACTTTTGGACACACCAGGGAAGGATAAGGACCCTGATGAAGACATCACTGAATCTGATGACAGCAGCAGAAGGTCCCTTTTGCATCATGGGTTGGTTGGTTGGTGGGATGCAGCAAACCCAGCCCCTTTTATGTGAGCAAGATGATAACAGCTTTGTGAGACAGCTTATCAGGATTGTGGATGTCTGGGTAAGTGAAGCTGGATCACTAAAACAGATCCCAGGCATGTTAATCCAGCTTTGTGATACAGGCCTCTGGTTCCTCAGTGTCTCTTAGCTCTTTGAAGGAGGCAGCAACTTTTGAAGAGACGCACTGTTCTGTGGTGGTCTAGTAGCAGGGTGAGCTGCTGATGCTGAAGATGTTATGTGTCTCACCAGCGAACTCTAGATATACACTGTAGACATATATTATATTATATAAACGCTGTCATATATAATGCCACTATGCTATTTCTAATCTGATAATTGTAGACAAACATAACTGTGAATCTGAGCATGTGTAATCATGTTTTCTAAATGTATTAAAAGATAAAGGATCATTTATTTGTCCAATATTGTACAACACATCATATAAATTAAAGGTCATTGGAGCTTTGTGATCTACCTGAAATGGATTATTACTGTCTGTTAATGATTAACTTCAATTCATTCCAAAGTTCAGAGCTACTCTGGTATCAGATTTTCCTGTAAGTCATATTCAGTTTTCCACAGAGAGTTCAGACTGTGTTTGGATCAACAACTTTAGAAAACCTCCTGCTGTGAGACATACATGGATATGTTGTCTTAATTTTTCTCATGGAAGCTGCAGTTAAAGTTCACCTTCACTTATCAGCTGCATGAAGATCAGTTCGACCATCAGGTAACGTAACCAACAGCCTTCATCCTGTTTGTGCCAGTGATGTTGAACTGATTTAAAAACAGATTGTAAAGCCAACAAAATGGAAATATAAAATTATTTAGTTGCACTGACATATAAAAAACTGAACTTCAACTCTGACAAAAAAATTATTTATTATTATTTAGGAATCAGTATTTACTAATTTGATTTAAAAACCGACGATTTGATGCTCATATCTGGGACCATGATGATCATTTTCAACCACCTACCTTCTCAGATATATGAAGAAGAGTAACTAACTGATGGGCTGTTGAAGAACATGACCAAAAAAACAGGGAGATAGACAAAGTGATAAAAGAACACAAACGGATCAGTTCTGTTTATTATTATTATTATTATTATTATTATTTAATATTATTCATTTAAATGTTGCAGTCAGTGAATGCTTTAATCGTGATGATGAGCCATCAAACTCCTCACAGCTCCCTGTTCAGATTCCAGATAAAGAGGGTTGGTTGTGGATGATGTGGTTACTTCTTAACAAGATCTCTTCAAATGTTTGTGATAAAGACATGAACTCATAAAATTACTGCTGAAAACATCAGCATGATATCAGTTAAACCAGCAGAATGTTATCTGACAATTTACTTTGTTTCAAACAATATCTGTTCATGAAATTCAATATCCATTAACAATCTAAAAGGTTATTATGAAAAGGTTTTGTGGCTTTATTTTAAAACATCAAGATCTGTTTTTCCATTAAAGCTGCACAATATAGAGGAGAATTTTAGTAAAACATTAACACCAGCTTCTCTCTTTTCTTTTCTCATTTCAGTGCACCTCTTTCCAATTGTCACATAGTGGGTAACCCTCCCATGCGTCCCAGCTCTTCAAACCCCATCGCTGCTTACAATATTAAAAGGCCCAATGTCTTTAGAACAAAAGCACATACACACTTTTCCGTCACTGTTTGTTTCAGCTTTGCAGGGATGGGTTTTCATGCTGTAACAAACGATTTGATTGTAGGTTGATCCTGGGCACAGGTGTTGGAACACCTTCGACATACACATGATGAAAATGTTTCCACACCTCAGAGTTTCATTTTGGTAATTGAAACTCATCACCTGACTATGAGCCCAAGCCTGTCAGGTTCAGACAAAGATCTTCAGCTCTCGGTTTGTTCTGTATCTTCTTTGTCTTCTGTCTTCAGAAAGTGTTTCTCGGTCAGAGCGACTCTGTCTTGAAGATGATGAACTGTGATGAGGAAGAGGAGGCCAGACCAGAGTCTCCAGTAACAACCTGTCTGACTCTGAAGACTGACTGTTCCAGAGATCATCCTCCAGACTTCAGTAATGGACCTGGACCCTCAGAGACAAAGTAAGAGACTGAACATGAGAGTAAAAATTTGTTCATAGATTAATATTAATAATCCTTGAATCTTTAGTGTAGATTCAGGAAGACACTGAGATGGATCTTCTGTTTTTATCACCAGAAACTACTGATGTTTTTTTTTCTGGCCAAGCATTTTATTACATCAGTCAGATCATGTCAGTTATAAAGAAATGTTTTCACAGAGACAGGAAGGGGAAAAGACATGTCTCTGAAGAGGAGCAGCCGTCCCACTGTGCTCTGTGTCAGGACGTCCTGAAGGATCCAGTCTCTACCAGCTGTGGACACTGGGTCTGCAGACAGTGCTGCACCTCACACTGGGAGCAGTCTGCTTCTTCAGGAGACTCCTCCTGTCCCCAGTGTGGACAAAGATCCAGAACCAGACCAGGTCTACAGACCAGCCCTGAACAGAGTGAGACTGAACTTCTGACTGACGTCTTTAGTTTTTCATCAGATCCTCAGACTCTCTGTCTTCAGTGTGACGTTGTCTCTTCTCTGTCAGCAGATTGTGTTCTACAGGAGGCTTTAGATCAACATAAGATCAGTCTGAGGACCAGATGTCAACATGTGACTGAAGGAACAGGAACAGGAAGTGGAACCCTCCTCAACAGGATCTACACTGAGCTCTACATCACAGAGGGACAGAGTGAAGAGGTTAATACCCAACATGAGGTGAGGCAGCTGGAGACAACTTCTAAGAAGAAGACCCTCCTTGATGCTCCAATCAAATGTCACCACATCTTTAGAGTCTCACCTGACCAGCAGAGTCCCATCAGACTGGTTCTGACCAACGGCGTCGCTGGAGTTGGAAAAACTTTCTCTGTGCAGAAGTTCAGTCTGGACTGGGCAGAGGGCTTGGAGAACCAGGATGTCAGTCTGCTGGTTCTGCTTTCATTCAGGGAGCTGAACCTGATCAGAGATCAGCAGTACAGTCTTCTCAGGCTGCTTCATGTTTTCCATCCAACATTACAGAAGGTCACAGCAGAGCAGCTGGCTGCCTGTAAAGTTCTGTTCATCCTGGACGGCCTGGATGAAAGCAGACTTTCACTGGACTTCACCAACAGGGAGGTCGTGTCTGACGTCACACAGGAGTCATCGGTCCACCTGCTGCTGACAAACTTCATACAGGGGAATCTGCTTCCCTCGGCTCTGGTCTGGATCACTTCCAGACCTGCAGCAGCCAGTCAGATCCCTCCTTCATGTGTTGACAGGCTAACAGAAATCCGAGGCTTCACTGACGCCCAGCAGGAGGAGTACTTCAGGAGGAGGTCCAGGGATGAAGAGCTGTCCAACAGGATCATCTCACACATCAAGAAGTCCAAAAGCCTTCACATCATGTGTCAAGTCCCAGTTTTCTGCTGGATCATCGCTACAGTTCTGGAGCACATGTTGACTACAGACCAGCAAGGAGAGCTGCCCCAGACCATGACTGACCTGTACTCACACTTCCTGCTGGTGCAGACCAGGAGGAAGAGGATCAAGTACCATGAGGGACATGAAACAAGTCCACAGGAGCTGATGGAGGCTGACAGGGAAGTTCTTCTGAAGCTGGGCAGGCTGGCGTTTGAACATCTGGAGAAAGGGAACATCATGTTCTACCAAGAAGACCTGGAGCAGTGTGGTCTTGATGTCACAGAGGCCTCGGTGTACTCAGGACTCTGTACTGAGATCTTCAAAGCAGAGAGTGTGATCTTCCAGAAAACAGTCTACTGCTTTGTTCATCTGAGTGTTCAGGAGTTTCTGGCTGCAGTCTACATGTTCCACTGTCACACCAACAGGAACAAGGAGGTCCTGAAGAACTTTCTGGGAAAAAAACACCAAGATTCAGCCCCAGAGGACTTTCTGATGGCAGTCCTGGAGAAATCCCTCATAAATAAAAATGGTCACCTGGACCTGTTTGTCCGCTTCCTTCATGGTCTCTCTCTGCAGTCCAACCAGAGACTATTAGGTGGTCTGCTGGGTCAGACAGAAACCAAACCAGAGACCATCCAGAGAGCCATCAACAACCTGAAGACAATGAACGGTATGAAAATCTCTCCTGACAGAAGCATCAACATCTTCCACTGTCTGATGGAGCTGAAGGATCACTCAGTTCATCAGGAGATCCAGGAGTTCCTGAAGTCAGAGACCAGATCAGATAAGAAACTCTCCCTGATCCACTGCTCAGCTCTGGCCTACATGCTACAGATGTCAGAGGCCGTTCTGGATGAGTTTGACCTGAAGAAGTACAACACATCAACGGAGGGACGACGGAGACTGATCCCAGCTGTGAGGAACTGCAGGAAGGCTCGGTGAGTCCACTCTCATTCTCATCAATCCTTCTGATGTGTTTTAATCCAATGTGATTCAGATGGTGTTTCACTGTCAGCTGTTTGTTTTCAGATGATTCAAATGCTGCCAGAGATAAATATTCACTTAGTTGTGTTCAGTGGAAATCCGAAAGACTGACGACATCAGCAGGTATCGGTGACTGATCATCTTCACCAACTTCGCTGTTCACTGATCTGAAGTCAGTGAAAATCAAAACAGTGGAAGTCAAATGTTTTCAGGTCCATGTGGTCTCATGGTCCCTCAGAGGAGACAGAACTGGATCAGGTCCCTGACAGACTGAGGACCTGATGGAAGACCAACTGACCACATTTAGTCTCTTCATCTGAAAAAATGATTGAAACTCTGATGGTGTGAGAGAGAGATGGAAGTCTTGGTGTCTTGAGTCCTCAAACATCACAGAATAATATGTAGTTTCCTCTGTCACAGTGGCATATTGTGTAATGTGTGTCATCACAGACTTGTTGGTTGTGGACTCACAAAGACTGAGTGTGATGTCGTGGCCTCAGCTCTAAAGTCCAACCCCTCCCATCTGAGAGACCTGGACCTGAGTCAGAACCACATAGAGGATTCAGGACTGAAGCTGGTGTGTGCTGGACTGGAGAGTCCAAACTGTGGACTGGAGACTCTGAGGTCAGTTCACTGACTGGACCTGCTGTAGTTTGAATGTTGTGCTGTTGTTCGGATGATGAGTATAGCGACATGATGATGACGCACAATAACATAAAGATCATTGAGGACATTTCTGGTTGATGAACAATGATTTGATCTTCATCTTTTATTCTTTACTCAGGTTGATGAGCTGCAGGTTGTCAGAGATCAGCTGTTCTTCTCTGGTCTCAGCTCTGAAGTCCAACCCCTCCCATCTCAGAGAACTGGACCTGAGTCACAACAAGCTGAAGGATTCAGGACTGAAGGATCTGTGTGGTTTTCTGAAGAGTCCTCACTGTAGACTGGAGACTCTGAGGTCAGACTCATGTTTTATTTCTGCTCTCAGATTAATATGATGTTACAGTTGTGGTGACTCTGACCTGCAGACAGGTTTATATTTATGAGGGGAAAATCCTCTTCAGGTTTAACATTTAAACTGTTAAATGATTTGAAAATAACTTTGGAAAACAGATTTTTATTCATTTTAAAATGACATTGGAATTGGACATATCAATCAATCTTGTATTTTTGAAAGGGTACATCATATATTAATAAATGTATGTTAAGAAGTAGATTTTAGCCTGTGGTTTATTTCATGCATTTAATTATTTGGGTGTCATTTTATAAAAAGGCCCATCCCACATTGGTTCATAAGACATGTATGTAATCATACAGTGGCTGATGTAACAACTTAAGCGCTCATATATCTGCATAGAAACATAGACAAATACATTATTATCCTTTTCTCAACTAAAAATGTTACATAATATATTCAACAAAACAAATAACCAAACGAAAGATTTAGCTGTGTTTCTAAAGCCTTGGAATTAAATTCAGCTACCATATGAGTCTCTTTGCTAAAAGGAAACTAATGTTTCTCCGAATCATATATAAATAAATAAATAAACAATTTAGCCAACAAAACACACCTCTGAGGTGCTCGTACACAGAACAACTAAATAAAAAATGGATCTGACTTTCTACTTCATCCAGTTTGCATAGTGAACAAATCCGGTCTTCCTCAGGTGTGGCATTAAAGCTCCCTGTTTCTGGGACTAATGGAAGTGTTCCTGAACACAACTGTCCATAATGATCTTTGTCTTTTAGTTCACTTATTCTTAATGTAAGGTTCCACACTGTAAGTGTTCTTATTAAGACAGTAGGTTCTTCATTTTGGCTTCCTCCAAACATCCAGAGGCCGTTTATCTCTCTGCTTTAGGAACAGTTTGTTTATAATATCTGTAATATCCCAACATCATTTATGAATGGAAATATCAGATAAATCACAAATATAGAATATTCATTTCAGCTCACTGGCCCAGGGATGGTGATGCAAAGTGTCAGAATGAAATATCTTTTTAGTAATTCTATGATCAGGCAGCTTCACAGATCTGTTCCACAGCTGGAGAATTTGTCTCTTATGTCTGATACTCGAGGGCTCCCAACCCAAATCACCATGAAGAGCCAACACTGAGGTCCATTTGTGTACTGCTGTAAGATAACCAATAGCTCTATGATGCTGAGTATTACAAAGAGAATATTCACAGAATCCCCAGACAGCAGAAGCATCGTCTGACACACACACACACACACACACACACACACACACTACAGAACAGAGTGAAAGTATGAACTCCCAGATGAGCACAGTGTTCAGACTTGTTCAGGGCTCTACCTGCAGACTGAGCTAAAACACTGACAGCTGGGTTAAATGTCATGTGTTGGTCCAACGTCAGAACATTTATACTGATCAGTGTAGGACAGCAGTACTGTCCCAAGATTAACAACATTCAACTTCTCACACTTGATTTTGGCCTAAAATCCTCCACTTGTGTTTTGTCTTGGTTCTCCATTAGTCTCCACTTCCAGCACTGTTTTGGAACAATGTGAACATTTTTTTCTTTCTTAGCCAACAGAATGACATCATCCACATGTAACATGGCTCTATTGGTTCAGTTTGGGATATTTCAGTCATAATGCCAATTTAGTTTGAATATCAAAGAGATTGTCAGAACTAATGCTTTCATTTTCCAAGGAACCTTCCCACCTGGTCCATTATTAGAATAATAATGTTTACATGAACCACTGACCCCAAAGCAGTTACATGAATGTACTTTTTCTTTAACATGACATGACCAACACACTGCAGCAGTGGAAATAAGGTGGCTCCAAACATACCTAATGTAAACATCAACACCTCAGGAACACATTCATTTTGCTGTGATTGTCTCTCTGCTGTAGGAAACGTGTTTGCTCTATCTGCCTTGCGGCTCTCCCAGCTATGTTAAATATCAATCTCAGGATTCTATGGAATAATATTAGTTTCAGAATCAGGAAAATCTTTTTTTTTTTTTTTCACCCATTCCTATAATCCCTAAAAGATGGTATAGGTCAGAATAGATTCTGCATATTTAAGTAGTATTTCTACATCCACTGTTCAACTGTTGTAAAGTTTGGCTGACTCTGCTGTTTGGTTATTTCTGATGTGTTAAAATCACAATGTTGACAGTTTGAGTCAGTTCAGGTTCTTTACAGTGTTTTCATTTTCTCATTAAATATTGTATTTGATTGTTGTAAAGCTGCTTCCTGTTGGTTCAGCTGTCTGACTTTCATTTTCTAAACTTCTACTTTCTAAACCTTCACACTGAACAAATGATGAAACATTGAACGCTTTCAAGCAGGAACTTTGTCTTCTTTACTCAGGTTGGAGAACTGCAGGTTGTCAAAGATCAGCTGTTCTTCTCTGGTCTCAGCTCTGAAGTCCAACCCCTCCCATCTCAGAGAACTGGACCTGAGTCTGAACAAGCTGAAGGATTCAGGACTGAAGGATCTGTGTGGTTTTCTGAAGAGTCCTCACTGTAGACTGGAGACTCTGAGGTCAGACTCATGTTTTATTTCTGCTCTCAGATTAATATGATGTTACAGTTGTGGTGACTCTGACCTGCAGACATCAGGCTGATATTATACTGATCCACACTGAGGATCTTCATGCTGACGTCTGTTTTCTTCTTCTCTGGTTTAGTCCAGTCAGTGTAGCAGAGAAATGTGAAACTACAGATTTGAAACTTGAAGAAAAATCCTTCAGTGTTTGAATATCAGGAAACATTTTTCCACACTGACATGAACAAATATATATTCAGTGTTTTCTTGTTCCAATATAGCTATAAACTCATGTGACTAAAGCAGACTGACTGAGAGATTCAGACCAAAATCAGCATGTTTGTTAAACTTGGTCACCGCTGAATGAAGTGAAAATGTTCTCGATGTTGTGAATCATGTGTTGACGTCTCTCCGGAGTTCAGTCTGACATGTTTCTTGTTTTTGAAAACTTGAGGATGTTTCATAGAATCTCTAATAAACATGACTTTTTACAGATGGAGCCACAGGTGGAGCTGGTAGAGTTTAAGAGGTGGAGTCACTACGTCTTTATGGAAGCAGCAGCATGTTGTCATTAATATTAATGAAAGGTGTTTGACTGTTGTAAAGCTGCTTCCTGTTGGTTCAGCTGTCTGACTTTAATTTTCTAAATTTCTGCTTTCTAAACCTTCAGCTCTGAACAGATGATCAAACACTGAACGCTTTCAAGCAGGAACTTTGTCTCCTAAAGTCACATCTTTTATTCTTTACTCAGGTTGGAGAACTGCAGATTGTCTGAACTGAAAAAGAAGAATCGAGGTTTGATGTCTATCAATACAACTCCTCTCAAAAATACTTTTTTTAAGGGATCTGATTGGTTCAGAGGCAGCTTGTATAAATGTTTTGATCTCCACCTTAGAAGAAGAAGAAATGTTTTATTGTCATTGTACACACCCTGAAGTCAATGCACACACAATGAAATTACATTTCGACTCTGAGATACGTGTGTATATATACAGGCCCCCAGACAACCACACACACCCAAATATGCAAACATGCAAAGAGGTTTCAGAGGGAAGGCGCCGCCATTGCTTAACGCTTCTGGAGTTATTCAGTGCCTTCATCAAGGCCACCTCGATAGTGCCGTCAGTCCACACTCCATATTTCATTGTCCGGGCTGGGGCATGAAACAAGCCCCATAACACTGAGCCACTGCTGCCAAACAAAGGTGTTTCTGCCCCGTTTCGAACCAAGAAAGTTTAGTGTGTGAGACAAGCATTCTAACCACTACAATACACAATCATATAACCACTACACCACAGAACCTTTAAACCCAGCCTGCTGCAGAGCTGGTTTCCATGATGATTCCTGCTATGCATTGATTGGTTCTCAAATATTGGTTACCAGAATGTTAATAATAATTAGTCATATTAAAGTGAACCACAGGACACCTATCTATTTTAAGAAAAAAGACAACATTACTTAACCTCCTAAGACAATAACTCTTGCATGGAATGCATTTTTAATTTCTCTTTCAGGTGTGTTGTTGGTCGTATGACTCTAACGTATTATATAATGTATTATACTCTTCTGCCAGCACTAAGTGGAAGTATAATGGCCTCATGTGGAAGCCAGGAGGTTAATAATATTTAGACTAATCAGATTAATTTATTTATTTATCTGATGAGACTGATGTGGGATCATCACCGTCTGTTTTTAATAAACTAACTCTGACAGAACCTGAGTATGTTCCACTCAATGTCTTGCCGTTGCGGTTGTTTTTGTCCACAGGCTCAGTGACAAAGTGATTCAAGCTTCTACAGAGAAAACCTGTGAGTATAGAACCTCTGAGTCCAGTTCACCAAACTGACTGTGCTCTCTTCATCAAGATCTTTATACATCACATTTTGGTTCACCCTGTTTCAACAACAGACTTTTGCGTGATCATTTTATACATTTAAGTTGTTTACATTAAAGGTTTCAGGCAAATTTCAGGTAAAAGTTACAGAACCATATTATTTCAGATTTATTGTAATGTGTGGAGGTTTTTAATTTCATGTAATATATAACAGATGAACATGGTTCCTTTCCGTAAACATTGTTATTATTGTATGTAGGATATTTCTTGATCATTTAGTTCTATGGCGTAATCTGTTCATCCACACAGAGCTAATCCCAGATTGATTGTAATTTCACTTTCTGCAGCACAGCAGCTGTTTATCAGTCAGTCTAGAAATACAACATGTGGCTGCAGCTGGTAACTTTAACTGAATAATGACAGCTACAGACTGAGTCCAGTCAGCAGATTTTTGGACCCGCCCCTCAGATTGGTACACAGCCAACAGAAAACCAGGATCATCTGAGAGAAAAGGGATGACAGGAGGTTTTGAGCTGCTCCTGCGAGACAGTTTCCTCCATCATCAGAACTGAGTCAGAGGATGTGAGCAAACACTGATTTCTGCTATCTGCTGTGTCTTCTCCTCCCATCAGGTGACTCTGTTGTCAAACAGAGTCCGAACACAACAGAGACAACAATGGATGTGTCAGAGGACACAAAACTGGACAAGGTGAGAGGTCAAACATCCTTCCTGATGCTTCAGACTGATTTAGAGGTTCGGCACACAGCAGGAAATGGAGAACAAATGTTAAACCAATATCTCCTGCAACTGGCAATGATTTAATCTCTTTGGGCAGAGAAAGAAGTGGACAAAAACTGAAACTATTATTTAAATTTTTCATATTGAGTGATAGATGAGCTTTTGAGTTAGATCACAATATGACTGAAGACGGAGACATGTAAAGTTTCAGTCCAGTTTGTTCCCTTAATCTGTCATCTGGAGCTCTTTAAAATCTGGACAAACATCATTTTGAGGTCACGATCAATCAGCTGATTGATCAGCATTCTGGCTTTCAGATGAACAGTTAGATTTCTGTCTGATCAGTTCTACCGTCTGATTTCCAACATGGCTGCTGCTTCTGTGCTTCAGTTCAGTTTGACCTGTGTGTTGGTTATTTCCAGTCAAACTGATGACGTTTCTTTCTGGACCACAGTCTCCACAGATCTTCACACCTGAACTGAAAACTGAATCTACCAAAGTGTCCTACAGGTAATTCAGCTGATGCCATCTCTGCAGTGTTGGTGGTCTCATGGATGGTTGCTCCTCTTCCCCTTCATGCTCAGTGTGCTCCTCTTAGACAGTTATATGGTGTTTGTGTGTCGGCTCATTCTACCTTCTGTGTCCTGCAGGTTCAGATGTCCTGGTCCAGGTATGTTCCAGTGTTCTTTAACTGGACTGGTGTTTGTTGTTGATCAGGAGGCGGAGCTCCTCTACAGCACTGTCCAGTGGGATGAAAGCCTCCTCCAATCAGCTGGCAAGATGGCTGCTGGGCCGCTGTTCAATATCCACTGTCCTGAGGACGCTGTCTGTGAGCTCCACCTCCCACACTGTGAGGCAGAAGATGGTGAGATAAAGATTAGTGCTTTTTAGAGTGATGATTAAAAGCCAACAGTCCTGTTATCTGTTCTAACAGCCCTGCTGTGATGACACACTTCCCATTCAGACTTTGTTTTATTAGTTAGTTAGTTTTATTTTGGACTTTAATCTCAGCCTCACAATGTTACAGTCACAGTCCACTGACAGTAACAGACCTTATTAAGGCAATCAGAAGAATTTAATAAATAATAAAGCAATGAAAGGTTTTGTTTTTTTGTTTTTTTTTTTTTAATAAGATGCTGGAAAATAAACAGTTTTCTAACATGTAGATCAAAGGAGGAGATATTTCTATAGCAAGCTGATGTTTTCCGATTTGTGATATCAATCAGATGGTTCATCAAGACTAGTTTGGACGTTGGGTAACAAAGTCTGAACATCACAGAGACAAACACTGACAGCTGACTGAATTTCCTGACATTCCTGTCCTGGATATAGAATAAGACCATCACTATCATTTTACAGACTGTGTCTCTGTTTCCCAGCTCTGCCCCCTGAAGGTCTGCTGTCTGTCGTCCACATCACTGATGATGGAATGAGCTTCCTCAAACCTCTGGAGATCACAGACACTCATGTGATTGTCAAAGTCTCTCATCTCTCTGCCTTTGGCCTTGTCTGGTTGGGAGAGATGCTACAGAGGTTATTCAACAACAAGAAACCTATCTGTGGCCAACTTCTGCTGTTCCTCCGACCTCCGGCCAGAGACATTCAAATACTGGATGTGTTTCTCCTGCCAAGCAACCTCCCTTTGTCTGAGGTAAAGCTTTGTGTCATTCACTTTAACCATCAAACTTCAAACATTCTAATGCTCAACATCTGAACTGTGAACCTTTAAATGTCTTCTGTTAACTTCTGCCTGCTAGTTCAGCAGATGTCGTAAACAGCAGCTTAATGAGTCAAATTTGATCAAACTGTACAGAATGGAGCTTTAGACCAGGATCTTTGTGTGTGTTTTTCAAAATGAACTTTAGTCCTCCGGCACTAACATTACAATGTCCTGTTGCTGAAGGTTGCTGCGCAACAAGATGATGCTGTTTACATCAAGATCTCTTCTGATTGTAAACTGATAGTTGACCAAAGGTACAGTGTCCTCTCTGATCTGGAGGACTTTAAAATACAGCCTGAGGTGAGTCAAACCTCCATACGCTTAATAATAAATAATAATTCATGTTTTGCTCTCATTTTTATTAACTATGTGTTGTGTTGATGTAAGCATGCTAACTAGTTCGCTTCATCTAGTCACTTGCTATGGAATCACTCCTGTAGAACAACTAGTGGATTTAGTAGATAAACATTTTGTTCCTCTGTTTTGTCTCTTCTTTCACAGTCTGCTGAGTTTTACTTAAATTATGGGCCAAATTTCTTTCCAACATTTGAGGTCTTCCTGACTCCAAACACAGAGACACTGACTTTGATGGTCAAACATGAAGAAGGAACAGAAGTGTGGAAACGCAGCATTCCTCTGCCAAGTAAAGGTTTCATCTTCCTCTATATAAAATATATGAAGAAGTGACCCAAATATTGCTGTTGCAAAGATCCCAACAATCCTGTCTGTGTTAAAATAAAAAATTACACTGAAATCATCTGAAATCTGACATTATATCAGTGCTTTAAAGTGCTGGTTGTTATTGGTGATTATTAAACAGTTCATCTGGTTACCCGTTAGGTCCAAAAAGGGAAACTGGTCAAAGCAGCCTCCCAGCTGACGACAACCTCCAAGCAGAAGAGAGGCTGTGTGCTGTTCGGGCAGAATTCATTCAGAGAGTGTCTGACACTGTTCTCAACCAGCTTCTGGATAAACTGCTTCAGCGTGGTGTTATCAGTGATGAAGAAATGGAGTCAGCCAGGACAAAATCCAGAGCGGAAAAAGCCAAAGACGTGATCGACTCAGTGAGAAGAAAGGGAAGAGAAGCCAGCTCATTTCTGATTGCTGCCCTCTGTCAGCTGGATGAATGGCTTTCCAGAGAGCTCTCATTAAGATGAAGACCACAAAAATGCACCAATCTGTTCACTAAGACCTCAGAACTCTTTCAGATCCTTCTAAAATCAGGTGTGCTCCAGAGGCTCTTTGTCTGCAGTGACAGTTCCACACAGCTGCTGCTCATCAACCAATGAAACAGGCAGACAGTTTGTTCCTTTCTTTTGATTGGTGGGCTCAGACAATTGGTTCCTTTCTTCTGATTGGTGGACTCAGACAGTTGGTTCCTTTCTTCTGATTGGTGGTATTTTAACAGCTGAAGTAGCTCACTTACACTGAAGATCTAGAGGCCCCTAGTTCAATCCTGGATTTTGGTAGCTGTGCAGGGTCTTTTTTTAATTATGGACATTTTCCGCTCAAGTTCACTGTTGTTATTGAGCAGAAGCAGAGTCGTTTGTTCTAGAGTGGAGTGATAGTGGCTGATCAGTGAGGAGAACGATGGTATTCACCATCTGATCCTGAGGCTGCCAACAACCAGGACGCTGAAGAGACAGAGGCTAAGAACCAGGATGTGGATGAGAATGAGACGCAAGTGGAAGAAGTGAGGCCTGAAACAGCAGGTGGGCTCTGAGCTGCATCCAGCCATACAGACGAAGAAGAAGAATTCACAGTGGAGGAGGTTCATTGACTTTTTACATTCCACACCAAAAAAAGGAATATCTGGAGATTCATCAGCCAGCTGCAGGAAATGACCGAGCTAACACTACAATGTTTAATTTCACTGACTGTACACAGAAACCACAGAGCCAGTCACAGGCTCAGTATGTCGTTTCTAGGCTGCAGTCTTTCACAAGGCATGGGTAAGAATTATCGAAGAATTAAATGCATTCAACACAATCTCACAGTGACACTTTGAGGTTTGTGCTGTAGGAAGGCTGCTTCCTGTTTTGAAGGGACTTCTATTGTGGAGGTGTGGTAGAAGGCTCCAGACCCAAGGTGAACTCCTTCCTCTGGGGACTGCATCACTCCAAAAAGACAACTGCTTTCTAATCCTACTCCTGGGATTTAGGCCAGATATAAAATGTGGCATATTATACATCCAAGAAAATATCACAAGACTTGAGATTCCTTCATATCAGTGTGCAGTTGATAGATATCCTGGAACTTTGAGTTAGCAATTGTTTCATGTTGACAAAGGTGTACAAAGTGTAAAAGTTGCAGACAGCATGACTGGGCCTAAATAAATCTATCTTACTGAATACGTTGGCAGGTATGCCTTTGTTTTGGTGAATGCTACAGGACTGGCTGATCATGTTTGACCATTGGCTAGTGAGGCACGCAATCAATCAAGACTGTGTGTCAGGATGACTGAGTGGTTTTGGCTCCAGACTCAAGGTTAAATCCATCTCACATAAAAAATTCAAAGTCCTCTTTTGACAAGGTCTTGTATGAAATTTAGTTTCTCAGCGACACAGTCTTGCAACTTGCATTTGATAACTGAACTCTTCAGGGAAATAAACATAATAGTTTGTGACTTCTGGGCATTCCTGGTGTTTCTGTAAGTCCGTCCAGCTCAATCAATAGAGCACGAAGCTCTTAATCACAGGGTTGTGGGTTTGAGCCCCACGTTGGGTGATATTTTTTTTTTTTTTTTTTTTTTTTTTGACCCAAAGGTCTCCCAGCAGAACACTGCCTCTGCCCGCTGGCCTTCTTCCCACAATGGATCCTGGTGCCATGTGTTCCAGGTCATGGATATTGCTTCCATGACCTGGAAGTGGAACTAAAGGTGTGTCCCTATCACCGGCCTTGATAATGATAACTGAGCACCAGTGAGTGCTCTCCTCCTCTTAGAGTCCCAATGGATTTCTAGTCCATCGCCTTAACCACTCGGCCACAACGAAAAAAAGGGAAAAAAAAGCATTTCTCAATATTCGCTGCAGTTGCCGGGAATCAAAACCAGGTCAACAGCTTGGAAGGCAGCTATGCTGACTGTAATACCACCATTACATGAAGTTTTGTGTAATTGAGTTGTGTAATGAGTTTTGTGTAATTTTTAACCACCACATCCACCTTCTCTCAAAGTGGATGTGCTGGTTAAAAATTACTGAGAGACTTCCACCAGCAGTCTGTCTAATAACCACCAGGGGCGGCTCCACTGGTTGGAAAATGAAGTCTGTATTGAAGTCTATGGGGTTTCATACAGACAGAGAGGAAGAAATCAAGTTTTGAGAGGTTGCATGTGGCCAGTATGGGGCTTGAACCCACGAACTTGGCGTTAACTGAATATAACTGGCCAGTTACGTTAGACAGACAAGCTCGTTGGTCTAGGGGTATGATTCTCGCTTTGGGTGCGAGAGGTCCCGGGTTCAAATCCCGGACGAGCTCTTAGTGTTATGTTGCTAATGTCATTGCCTGACCATCATAACTCTTACCAAAGTTTGTCTTCTGTTAAAAAAGGGCAATCACCATCTGCTCAACACAGCAACCAACACTAAACTGCTGTTTCTCTAGTCCAGAGACTGCAAGCAAAAGCTGTAATACAGGAAGTGATGGCAGGACCATGATTGCCTTTGGAGCTTCATTAATAGTGTGCACTCTATGGTGGAGTTCATGGAAACAGATACACTGTTTGGTTCTGAGCTGATCATTAATAATCAACCAATGAATGATCAATAATCTTCTCAGCTGTTCTGAAGTGTGACAGACTTTGTGTTTACATCTGAATCACATGTGATTTTGGAAATTCTTCAAAGCAGCTTCAAAGGAAAGACTTTCATTCTGTGAGTACTGTGACATCATCAGGTGACATCATCAGGTGATGTATCAAAGGCAGCAGCTCTTCAGACTCACATCACAATAAGTTTTGTGTCTCTTTTGGCTCCATTTGGTGGAAGCTGTGAATCGCAGGATTCAGGGGGAATACATCCATACATACATCTTCACTGAAATAACGACACCTGTGAGACTTGTTCTTATAATTAATGTTAAGACCCAGAAAGCAACATATTTGATTGGGTATGAGTCAGAACTCATCCACCTTCAGACTGGACATCTTCTGACTGTAGAACTGGAGCTTTATATACATCTCACTGCAGCACAATAAAGTCCTCTGTGAGTATTGTGTGTCGATGAAAAATGCCCGAATTAGCTGATTAGTTTTTATTGACAAGAAACAAACTGGCAGTGGTGGGATTCGAACCCACGCCTCCGGAGAGACTGGAGCCTTAATCCAGCGCCTTGGACCGCTCGGCCACACTACCCTGTGAACAAAAGTTATAGAAGCCATTTTCCCTGACTGGAACTTTTCCTGTTGCAGCCTGCTATTCCTGCTAGAATTATCCTAAATATCTGCCTTTAAGGACATCGTGAATGATTTCTAAATATCTTTGAAACCTGTTGATGGTGAACTCAGAGGTCGTTAAAGGAGCCTTTTCACAAACCTTAGCTTGCATGCCAGTACAGGGGAATCAGCCCAAATGGTAGAGTGCTCGCTTAGCATGTCAGAGACTTTACTTTGTTGGAGATACAGCAACAAGTGAACTGTGTTTTAGCTGTTGCAGGAGCTCAGAAGCTATCTGGTTAGCTAAAGCTGCTAAAGCTGCCACACCATGCAGGGAAAACTAACATTTTGTAGATCAGTATCATACCATGGTTGGCTGTGCAGCGTTTGGATGCTCCAATCAGTCCGAGAAGGGTTTCCACATTTATGGATTCCCCAAGAACCATGAAGGCAGGAAAAGGTGGTGTATGTGTTTGTGTGCGTGTGTGTATACAAATAGAAATGCAAATAAAGATAAGTATATGCACCATAAAGGGCCTCTGATATAATATAGAGATTGACAATTAAAACAAAGTCGTGATTTAATCATTTTACTCCTGGAGATACTTTCACAGCTACCAAAGTCGTGTAAACAAACTAGCAGCTGCCAAGATAAAAATATATATAATCACACTGTGCACGTGCAAATAAAGATCAGTATATGCATTATAATCACGGCTGGGGAATAATTTGATTAAAATAACCTCTGTCATCTCCACAGTCTTCAGATTTAGCTCCAGGTGGTTCTGACCACACCAGACGACCAGTCTGTCCACCTGCTGTCTGTAGGCAGACTCATCACTGTGCTGGATGAGGCCGATGAAAAAGACTGATCTCCTTCGAGCCAGATTTGAACCAGCGACCGTCTGTCACTGTAACTTTTGTTCACAGGGAGATGAAAAATGCCTGAATTAGCGGGTTGGTTTTCATTGACAAGAAACAAACTGGCAGATACAAAGGTATCTGACAGGACCATGATTGTCTTTTGAGCTTCATTAACAGAGTGCACTCTACTGTGGAGGTCATGACAAAAAAGTGGGAGGAGTCACTTAACTGCACAGTCTTCTTGTCTCTCATTGGAACAGACTGAAGTTTTGTGGAGGTGAAACCAAACCAGATACCATCCACAAGACATTTTCAGTGCCCAGTTTTATTTTCACTGCAGTTACTCATGTTAACCACTCTGAGACAGTTTTAACAGCTGAAGAGTTTAAAATAAAAACTTTAGTGTTCATTTAAGAGCAGTTAAAACAGACCAGGAACACTAAAGTAAGGGGCAACATCTGTGGCGCAGTCAGTGCAGTGAAAATTAGTTCCAGTTTTGTTGTTGCTTCTGTCTGCAGAACTCAAAGGTATCTGGCAGGACCACATTTGTCTTTGGAGCTTCATTCACAGTGTGCACTCTGTGGTGGAGAGATCATTTTTTCTCATGGCCTCCACCACAGAGTGCACATTCACCTCACCTTGGTCTGTCCATGTTGCAGCCTGCTGTTCTTGGTAGAATTATCCTAAACGTCAGACTTTGGATCCATCTTGAACATTCTCGAAATATCCTTGAAACCTGTTTAAGGTTAATTCAAAGGTTATCTGGATGGACTGTATCCGCTTTCAAAGCTGTTGTCAGATCTTTCTGTTTTTTCTACACAACTCCAATACCAGTTAGTCAGCAAAATATTATGAGCCAATTCCACTGTGGCAAATAACAAAGGATTTTCTTTAGCATAAAATAAACTGTCACATAAATGTCCTGAATGTGCTGTGTGTAAATAAAGATTGAAACCCGTCATGTCAAGCCGTCTCTTATCAGTAACATCATTGGCTGGAACTCATATCAATCAGAAAAACGGCTGACAGTTTGAGATTCAAACCAACGACCTTCTTATTGTGGGACCAGTTCCTGTTACAGCAGGCTGTAACAGGAACTGCTCGTCATGTCTCTGTGGCGCAATCGGTCAGCGCGTTCGGCTGTTAACCGAAAGGATGGTGGTTCGAGCCCACCCAGGGACGATCTTTGTTTAATTCACTGGTATTATAGTTCACACATGGAAGAACGGAGGGTTTTTAAGTTGATGCTCAGTTATCTCCATCTAGTGGACAGATGGTAGAAGTTGATTCCTGAAAAGAGGAAGTGACTTTTCCTCAGATCAAACTGTTGAAGGAGAACGAGCAGCTTCTTCCTCACTGACTCACTCAACCTCTGTCTCCTGGGTTTGGATTTAGGTCTGGGTCTGGGTCTGGGTCTAAGACCAGGTGGGCCTGCTCAGAGTCTCTGTGTTGGATGTGAGCTGCTGAAATCTCTGAACACCATGACACAGATAATATCAGTCTGATGTGTCATCTGTAATCCAGATGTTGTCAGCAACAAACAGATGTTCCTGACAGAAGCTGTGCTGATGATGATTCTGGATAGAAACTGGGAGGAAATAACTTTATTCTCTCTTTGTTTTTCCACGGAGGAAGTGAAGTTACACCACGTGATGTTTCTCTGTCCAGCTCCTCGTTAGTATAGTGGACAGTATCTCCGCCTGTCACGCGGAAGACCGGGGTTCGATTCCCCGACGGGGAGAACAAGTGCATTTTTTTCTATAATTTTCTTTAATAGCTCAGTGACAGAAGTTAACTCTCTCTGCTCAGCGGCGTCTCGCTCGCAGACAGTAGTTTTATTTTGAAAATCAACCGGATTCGCTTTGCTTTAGAAAGTCCGACTTCCTGCCTGTCTGATGTAAAGACAGAACAGCAGATCTGAGTTAGTTAGATCAACTCGGAGTAGTTAAGCGCGTGCACCCCAACTCTAAACTACGGTGGCCGGTAAGTGCAAAACAAAATTACAAAGTGCGAAACACTTTTACAAAGCGTGAAACAAGTTTACATGTTGAGAAAAATTTTTACTTTTTATTAAACAAATTTACATAAGAAAAAAACTTTTACCACAGACAACATTAATTTATATTTTTAAAAAAGACTAATTTACAAGTGGCAGAACACTTGTACAAATCCCGAAACAAATTTCCAAACGACAGAATCTTCCGGAAGTGGAATGTACCAAATGCCGGAAGTGATCCAGAAGAAGATTGACTGTGAGCTCAAAAAGTTTGTATCGGATTGTGTGGCGGGAAAACTTTGCAGAGTGAAAGTTTATGGCAGCATAACGTTGATGAACGGACCAGACGGAAGGAGCACGCGCACAGGAGACATCTAATAAACAGCCGGAAAATGCTAAACAAGCTAAGTGTAGCATCGCGCTAACTAGCTGAAGCCGCTGTCAGACATGCAGTGAATTAAAGTGCACCGTTTCATTTAGCAGCCAATCGTCGTCTTCACGGAACAGCAATGCGTTTAATTAGTATGTGTTGCTAGTTTTTATTTATTTACTTATTTTTTATTTTAGGCGTATATTTATGCTAAATGCACAATTGTTGCTGATTGTTTTAGCTGCTAACTTTCTGTTTTGATACGGAACTCCGTTCATTCCAGCAGAACAACCATGAACATCATATAAACAATTCATGGAGGACAGAAAGTCAAAGTCAAAAGAACTGTGGGCCGAAAGGAAACAGGTCCAGGTACGTGTGTGGATATATCTGTAAAATATGGAAGTAAATATGTGTGTGTGAGAAATGAATGATATCTTTTTGTTATTTTACCAGATAAACATGGATTGATGGCGCCACATGGAGCTGATTTAAAAGCTCAGAGAGGGAAAACACTCCCATTATATACAGATCCGGAGGTAGCAGCACCTGATCTACTGAAGCAAGCTGTCCAAGAAATGAGAACATTTAACAAGAAGATGGATGAAGGAGCAGACATTCTTTTGTATCCAGACTGTTCAGAGGTGCTCCATGTGCCTGGGTCAGAAAGCCCATTCAAACTGGCAGAATATAAAAAGGAAATAGGAAAGGCACTTTTTTCATTTGCCTAGAAACACACTTTAGAGGAGGTTTGTGGATCTCTTCATTCAATATTTTTACATATTTATTTACTCTGATGCAGCATAATTAATAATGTGTTGTTTGTTTTTACTACAGAGGTTGATACATCAGACTCTGATTCTGAAATTGTCATCACATCGAGGAGCACAGCTGAATTAAATGCAGCTGACACTGTGGTACGTTCATTTTTACATTTTGTACTTTGATTCAGTTTTTTTTTATTTATTTATTTATTGATAGGATGTGCATTTGGTTTCAAGCATTAAGTCTAAGAACCAAGTCTTGATTATTTGGCATTTACTATTCCAATCAGACACCCTGATAACCTTTCACCATTGATATATACTGTATGTGGTGAGGGAACAATAATGGAAGCTGTTTAAAGTTGCTGACAATTGTGTGCTTTTCTTCTCAGGTTTTTGAACCAAAAAAAACACAGTTCTCCCACACAAACCTGAAGATAAAGGGTAGGTATTAGTTTTTACAAAAGAAGTAATTTGTCTTTAAGTTGTTGATGTGATTGTGATGAACATGTGGTAGAAATGATCATACGTGTGATATCATTTATCACAAAATAATCTTATTTATAAATCTTATGGTTCCTCTCTACCTCTAAATGTTACTCAAAGCTCTGTTATACTCTGTATCATAAAGTTCATCAGTTTATCAATTTTATCATGTTTCAGAGATTCATCCACAGCTCAGCCTGGACAGGTATTAAGGCAGATTATGGCAGCCTGATGTTCTTTGCTTTCAGTGTGTTGTTTCAGACATTTTTATTTGTTTTTCAGATAGTAATATCTGACACTGAGGATCTGGATCCACCTGAAACAAATCCAGTCAGGAGTACTTGCGACGGGTAAGTAAAAAAACAACAGCGACTCACTTAATTTAATTTTAATTTATTGATTACATGGGAAAGATATTTGCATTTGTAAGATGTTCAACATATTCTGAAACTTGTGACATGCTGGTAAAATTCACAGATGATGCTGCTGTTTAGGAAGAAGGAATTGACACAGGTGGGCCGAGACGAGAGTTTTTAACTCTACTGATGAAACATCTGAAAGACCGGCTCATTTCTGATGAACCAGAAGGACATCAGTTCTTGGTGTACAATGCAAATGGTATGAACAGGGTTAGATGTAAACAATACTAATGGTTAATGATCATTAACTTTATATATCACATGACATATGCTTTGTTGCTTGAACTATTTTTCAAAAACATTTACCCTGCCAAGTTCAAAGCAAGACACAGAGTTCTTCTTTAAATCAGTAATGTTCAACACACAACCATTTTTACTCATTTCTATATGTTTGGGTGGATAGTCATTTTAGAAAACATTGAAGTTTCTTTAGGTCATTTAAATGTGAAACAATGTTTGTGGTCACTTTTTAGATTCAAAGATGGTCTTTCAGCTCTTCAGTTTCTGACTGCACTGCAGCAACAGCCTACTTTGCTGGCCCCTGTCCTGTGCCACTCTGAAAAGACACTCACTGGTCTGGAACTTGAGACTCTTCAAACCTGACCTCAGTCCATCAGGAAGTAACAGGAGACTTAAAGAAAGTCAAACTTTGGGCTACTGGGCGGACTGTGTCTTTTATTGTGAAGGTTTGTAAATCACAATTTTTTTTTTTAATTTTTTTTTTATGATTTGTTGAGAAAATACATTGCCAAGATGTAACTGAAGGTTTTTCTTTGCAGAAGGTCAGGCTGCTGTGTCTCTGGAGGATGTTTTGATGTTTGCAGCTGGGCTGACTTCACCTCCCCCGTCCGGATTGGAACCATCGCCAAGAATAGAGTTCCTGGATGACTCTCCATTCCCAGTTCCCAATACATGTTCAAACACATTGAAATTAGCACTCCTAGATTCACACACTGTGTTTAAGTCACACATGGATTTGGCTGCTTATAAGCCGTGTGACTGGATCACCCCTTGAGACCAGACTCCAAAAAGGTGGTTTGTTCTTTGTTGTTAAATGTGTTTTTATAATGTAAAGAGATGGAAGCATGTTTTTTTTTTTCTCACAGTTAAGATATTCACCGTTAAGTTTTAGACAAAACAAATTATTTCAGGAGGTTTTGTTTTCTATACTTACAATAATATAAGACTCATTACTTTGCTATAATTTTTATCAACTGATTTCAAACTCAGGAAAAATGAAGCTGTGACACTTGGTGTTCAGACAGACTGCAGTGTTCCACCACTCCAAATCAGATTTCATAGTTTGTCATTCACTTTTGCTTGTGATGTTTACAAATGATTCTGGTACCTGTTCATCTGAAGAAATGAAACAATGGGAATGCAAATGTTATGTTTACAAACAATAAACAATTTTAAAACAGAAAAATTACATGTTTTTCACTCATGGCAATATTTGATTCAATTCAGTGCTATTTGTCTCGTACCAAACCACAGCACAGTCATCTCATGGCTCTTGACATGTATATTAAAAAAAAAACAAAAACAAAAAAAAAAACAGGACAGAAAACTCAATGAACAAGCACTTGATAATGTGGAAGGGAA
This sequence comes from Echeneis naucrates, assembly GCF_900963305.1. Classification (NCBI taxonomy): domain Eukaryota; kingdom Metazoa; phylum Chordata; class Actinopteri; order Carangiformes; family Echeneidae; genus Echeneis; species Echeneis naucrates. The sequence continues at coordinate 6,498,999 of NC_042512.1, read as the reverse complement.
CATTCCCTTTGTCACTGACTCACAGCTGAGCAGTTTCTTTCAGCTTCATGTACAGTTCTGTTGCAGACTCCCAGTTCTCTGGCTTCTGTAGTTGTTTGTGCTCCATAACAAAGTCAAAGTCCTCCTGCATGTTTGAGTCCCCACATGGAGCTATTGACAGGCTCGCCTCTGGAACAGCATCCAAATCAGCTGGTTCAATCTCAAATCCAGTCTGTGGACCCAAATCTTGTGATACAACAAATAGCATTTATATTATTTATTTACATTTAGGCAATAAATGTAGCAAAAATGCTAAAAATAAAAACAAAACATGGAAATATCAATCATCACCAATATTACCTGTGTGGTCAGCAGTACAGTTCATTGGACATGACGCTGTTCTGGAAGTGTGAATCCTGTGACTGTTCCACAGTCTCACACACTCATCCAACATCACCATAGCAACATCTCAGAAGGCACTGATGCTCATGGCTCCCGTTGAAGTATCCAGCAAACAACTCCATCCAGAACTGAGACCTGTAGAAATGGATAGAATCGGAAGTAAATATATATTATTAGTAGAAGTGGGACTCCATTAAAAAAAATCTAATTCATTAAAGACTTTGTAATGAATGAATTGAAATGAACGCTTCAAGTCCCAGCCTCAATTATTATATATGTTCAGAGGAGTTCATCTGCAATAGAACATAAAGATAAAAATCAAATGAAAGGTCAGTCATAATAAAATGACTTCATGAAGGCCACTTACCTTCCCCTTCTAAATATGGCCCACCAGGATTCAACACGCTGCTTATTCGTGGATGAGCCATACATGTGGCTGGACGGCCCAGAGCAGCAGTCATCATGATGGAGGCGTAGGGGAGACTGAATGGCAGCCATAATGCCATTCTCCGTGCCACAATCAGTCCTCAGTCTCATGAGAGGAGATTCTCAGCGATCACTGTTGGCTTCTTGTTATTTGTCGGTCCACATTGGAGCCACAGCACTTTAGGTGAAAAAATCCATCCATGCGTCCTGAGAGAGCCAGTTTATCAGAACCATCTGCATGCCACATACAGTTCGCTCCCATTGAGTAGCAGCTTCTTCTTAGAAACCTTCTGCGTGCTCTCTCATTCATCACATCATCTCTCTTCACTCGAAGATTGGACTTTTGTCTGAGTACCTGCCACATCGTCCGATAGCCAAACAGTTGTCCAGGTCCACGAAGTTCCAACCTGATGGCGTTTGGAGAGGAATCATCCTTTTAAGAGTCCGCAGGCTGATAATATAACAGGATAAAATAACAAAAAGATATCATTCATTTCACACACACACATATTTACTTCCATATTTCACAGATATATCCACACACGTACCTGGACCTGTTTCCTTTCGGCCCACAGTTCTTTTGACTTTGACTTTCTGTCCTCCATGAATTGTTTATATGATGTTCATGGTTGTTCTGCTGGAATGAACGGAGTTCCGTATCAAAACAGAAAGTTAGCAGCAGCTAAAACAATCAGCAACAATTGTGCATTTAGCATAACTGAAAGCCGAACAAATAAATAAATAAAAAACTAGCAACGCATACTAACTAAACGCGTTGCTATTCCGTGAAGACAACGATTGGCTGCTAAATGAAACGGTGCACTTTAATTCACTGCATGTCTGACAGCGGCTTCAGCTAGTTAGCGCGATGCTACACTTAGCTTGTTTAGCATTTTCCGGCTGTTTATTAGATGTCTCCTGTGCGCGTGCTCCTTCCGTCTGGTCCGTTCATCAACGTTAAACATTCTACAGATCGTCCGCACGGAAAACACAACCGCGTAAATTTGCTCAAGTTGTTTCCACAAAACGGCCAAAACATCATTTAATCTATGCCTGCAAAGTTTTCCCGGCACACAATCCGATACAAACTTTTTGAGCTCACAGTCAATCTTCTTCTGGATCACTTCCGGCATTTGGTACATTCACCTTCCGGAAGATTTCTTTTGGAAATTTGTTTTCTAAAATGTGAATTTGTTTTGTCCGGGGTAAAAGTGTTTTTCTTGTGTAATTTTGTTGAATAAAATGTAAAAATGTTTCTCAACATGTAAATTATTTTCACGCTTTGTAAAAGTGTTTGGCACTTTGTAATTTAGTTTTGCACTTACCGGCCACCGTATCAAACAGAGCAGGAACACTAAAGTAAGGGGCGGGGGGTGAAAACGACAGGAGGGTTAAAGAGCAGATTCTCTCTGAGGGGACGGATGTTGCCACAATACACAGTGTGTGTGCCATCACATGTGGAAGATGTGTGCAGACTGAAGCCTTGGTCTGCCACCAGCTCAGAGGGGCTGCACTTCTACTGACCACCAGGGGGCTCCACTGGTTGTTTCACAAAGTCACAGTGTGTTGGAGTCTATCAGGGTATTTTCCAAGCAGCACTGTGTTTCTAACATCTGGATGTTGGTGAAGAGTTACTCTGCATTGGCCGGGAATCGAACCCGGACCTCCCGCGTGGCAGGCGAGAATTCTACCACTGAACCACCAATGCTTGTTTTTTGAGTTTCACCATGACGTCATGAATCTCCAGGCATCAGCAGCCTTCAACACTTGTTGGCATGTTCAGAAGAACTTCCTGCATTTTATAACGTGGCAACTAACCCGATCAGGGAGAGTCTTATTTTTTCTGTTTTTCTCACACAGGTTCAAAAACAAGCTCCTCCTTTGTTCCTCCGCTGAGTGAGACGGCAACATTTTTTTTTACAAGTTTTACAGATGATTATTGTAATTTCTGTGTTTATATCCAACAATGTATTTACATTAAAGCTGATATCTTTCTATAATAATCCATCATGGACTGCTGGACACTTTCATATCAGTAAATCCAGCGTGTTTTAAAGAAGTTCAGAGTGTTTCAGAGTTTCTGACATGATACAGACAGACAGATCCAACAAAGTATTTAAGTGAACTGAGAGCTCAGACCAGCAGAGAGCACAGACACACACACACACAAAATGGACGAGGTGCTCAGTCTGTGATTGCAAAAATGAGCGAAAGCAGGAAAAGACGCATTTTAATAAGTAGAAGGAGGAACAAACCAACAGATTTGGTTTTAGTTCAATTTAACGCCACTTATTTGTCTAATAACAGCTGATTTGTGTTTCACTTCATTCGTTCGCGAGACAAGCGTGAGCTTCTTCGTGCGCATGCGCCGTTCCGGCTGAATCGAATGCGAATGTGACGTTTGAGTTGGTGTCGCGTGGGAGAGCGATGAAGGACAGGAAATGCCTTTGATCTCCAGTGACGTCACACAGTCACGTTTTGAGGTGAGTAAACAGTTGATGTTGTCAGTGAAACATTCATTCATCCTCAGAGTCATCTGCTTCTACCGATCTCCATTTTCATTTCCAACCACTCAGAGAGACAAGAACACACACAGACACACTCTGACTAACCAAACCATTCCAGGAACAATCAGGATGATTCTGGCTCAGGGTGTGACAGGTCCGGGGTTCAAATCCCAGATGAGCCCTTTGTCAGCTGTTGTAAGAAGTGAAAAAGCCTCCTAAATGTGGAGGGAGGCCGACTCTGTCAGAGAGCAGTGTGCATTCTAGCTTCCTTTAGCTGTCAGCCTCTGATCATCAACTCTTCAGCTTCTATGACTTCAACAATTCCTTCTGAATGCAGTCTGAGGCAGTGATTGTGAAACTTTCATTCAGACAGAGATCCCACATTCAGAAGAAAACAGCCACACACAAACAAAGTCATCATGAACAGCCTACATGGAGCCTAAATGAAAAGAAGCAGGAACTAAAGTGTGAAAATAATGAACAAAGTGTCACACAGAGAGGCTGCAGCCTGGTGTGGACTATAACGTCAGAAAATGGATCAGTCTGTGACACGAAGCACTAAAGTTGGAAGGCTGAGTTCAGCTTCAGCTTCTTTCATGTTCTCCCTGTGAAAGAAAGAAGGTGAACATGAGCTTGATATGAGAACACAGCAGTGTGCATCATGGTGCTCATGTTCATATAGAAAGAAGGAGGAAAAGCAGCAGCTCTGGTTTGCTGTTTCACTCCCTTTCCCTCCCCGCTATGAGCTGTCACTCACCCACAGCACATACTGTAGACTGGTTCACAGTCAGACTCATGATTCATGACTCATTGGTTCAGAGTGGAACTCATGAGTCCCAGTTCAGCAGCAGCACATTCACACACTGAGCTGAGAGTCTGCTGCACGACTCCAATAGAACATTATTGGACTGTATTATATCACTATATCAATCAATTACACTTTATTTATACAGCATTTTGCAAACAAAGAACAATGTTGCACAAAGTGCTTTATACATTAAAACAACAAATATAAACAAGAAAATATTCCCCACCCTGGGCTCATCACCATCCACAGACACTCAGATTCAAATAGGATGTTATGTTTGCCTCACAAAGGTTATTTAGTACGCTTCATAAGAATGATCCTTTCAGAAAATAAACTCCTCTGCTGCAGTGTCCTCTGTTGAGTTCTGCCCTTTCAGCACACTGTTATTTGACTGAATAAATTTTTGCCACATGTGGGTAAAAACAATTATTCGAGATAAGAATTATTACATAGAGAATATATTTAAATTTTATGAAGGGAAAAAAGGGACAATTTCAAAGCTTCATCTAAGTCAGTGGGGACTGAGAGGAGCTTGTGTGTGCACTGACTCAGTGACTCAAATGACTGATTGACTTTGGTGAGTGACTAAAAAACTGGAGTCAGATGAAGGAAAAGAGTTTCCCATCACTCCCTCAAAGCCGATGTTTGGTTCGAGCAGACACTTCATATCCTTCCACCGCCAGATGAGAGAAAGCCGGTAAAGTCTTTGACCAAAAGCTCAGTAATGTATCTGACAGCAGTCCATGTAACCTCCCTCCCAGAGCTCTGCTGTTTTAACTACAGGTGAAAAGATAGATATTATTAAAACAGCCAAACAGGCTGAACTAGTTTTTTTGATGAATGGGGCAGTTCAGCTGACCAAAGAGGGGCAAACTGTTTTTAACCCTCTTTGGGTCCAACAGTGTCACTGAGAATGATGAAACTACTAACCAGGAACCAACACCAAGAAATAACCTGTTTGGATTCATAGCTGAACTTATATATAACATGTATGGATATGTTAGTATCTAAACTGTGGACATCGCACCTGATTATATGATGGAATATTTAACAGTTTACAGTTCGTTAGAATTTATTTATTTAGAGAAACCCAAGAAACTTGTGCGACAAAAAAAATGGACCAGACTCAGTGAACACCCTCCTAGCAACAAATTTTCACACTGCTCTATGTTCCCTACAGATGATATCCAACTAGGCCAGTGAGCGGTGATAGCTATCATGTCTTTGGGGTCATCAGGTGGGAACCTCCTTTCACCGGTGTTTCGTCTAGTTAGGCCCACAACACCTCCAGAAGGCTAGACAGTGATCACTGGAGTCCCAGAGTCACCCCCTAATGCCAGCCATCACCACTCCTCACACAAAGACAACTATCTCAAACAGCACTGCTATCACCTACTCTAACCTCTCACCAACTGCACCAGTGAAAGCGGGGTAGGGATACAGACCCTGGTTCGGGTAGGGGGCATGAAAGTATAGAGGGTGCAGGAGGTGGAGGCAATACAAGCTGCATTAATAGATTCAGCAACTAAACTCAGAACATATTTACTAATGACCTCTATCTCCTCATCCTCCACAGTATTAATCATTTGATGATAGCCAGACAGGCTGAAACAGCAGATGACTGCTGTGATGATGAACTGAGTTCCTGGTGATTGGTTCCTGGTGTGCAGGCTGATGGAGTTTCAGGAACACACTGAGATTTAGACAGTAAAGTCCAGATCTGTCTCACATTTGGAACTGACGGAGACTCCAGAGCTGAGAAGTGAAGCCAACAATGAAGTGTCTCAGTTTCTAGTTTCAAGTCTCCTTCAATACAACTTCCTCAGAGACACTGAAGAACCAGACAAGAACAAGAACCCAGGATAGAGAGGTTCAGTGAATGTGGTGTTGAAGGTGTGGAGGTGGATCAGTGAGTCAGAGGAGACTCTGTAGAAGGACAGAGAGCCAGCAGGACAGTCCACATACACTGCTACTCTGTTAGAGACAGAGGAGGAGGAGAACGATGCTTTTCTGCTGTTGTGCCAGACAGAGTAACCACCCTTAGAGCAGGTCAGACTCCAGGACTGATCATTGTGTCCAAACAAACAGTCAGCACTGCCTCCTTTCCTTCTGATTCCTCTGTAGCTCACTGAGATATAAACCAGTCCACTCCACTCAACCTCCCAGTAACAGCGACCAGTCAGACCATTTCTACACAGCAGCTGAGGACAGATATCAAATCTGTCTGGATGATCAGGATATGACTGATCCTCTGCTACATGTGTCACTTTCCTGTTGTTGTCAGACAGTTTGAGGTTTCTGTGGATTGTGTTTGTGTCCAGTTCCAGTTCACAGACATCTGATGGAGAGAACAAGAAACAACAGCTGCAGTTTATCATCTGTTCATTTATCAACAACTTTACTGAAAGTGAATCATTCAAACTTACATTTCATCACCTGTGAATAATGTTTGACTACATTTAAATGAAAAGCCAACAATCCAGTTAGAACATCAACAGTTACTGAACATGAGAGTCAAGATGTCAGCAATGTTCTGCTTTTTTCTGCTGTGGAGTCAAAGATGACGGCTGATGGAGATCCACATCAATAAACACATGAAGTGTTGATCCTGAATGAAACTCATCTTTGTACTTCAGTCAGAAATGTAAAAATCTAGTGTAACATGAGCAGCTGAGTTTTCATGAATCAAAGTGAAAACACACTCACACTTCCTCAGACCAGGTCTCAGTCTCTGTGGTCCACCATGGTCCACCCTGGAGGAAGAAACAGAGTCAGGATCAACTTGATCCACCATCAAACATGAAGCAGAGTTCCTCAGAGCTGTCCAGACCTGAGAGTGTCCAGTCCAGCAGACAGAAGCTTCACTCCTGAGTCTCCTGGATGATTGTAGCTCAGGTCCAGTTCTCTCAGATGGGAGGGGTTGGAGCTGAGAGCTGAGGCCAGAGAAGAACAGCCTTCCTCTGAGACCAGGCATCCTGACAGACTGAACGAACACACATACACAATAAAAAAAAAAATTTTTGTGAGGATGATAATGTTAGATGAAAAAACAATTAATTAAAAGACACATTTCCACTTTCTACACTAGTAGAACATGATGTCATCTGCTCCCCTTCACTGTACCCTTAAGTTCAAAAAAAAAAAAAACAAGAAAAAAAAAAAAACTTTCCTTTTCTATAAACAGAAACTGACAAGCACTCATCAGCTGCATGAATTAAACAAACTGTCACTTTTGAGAGAATCAGCAGAACAAAGAAACACAGATCAACAACAGCAGCTGAACCACAAACACACTGATTAAAGTAAAGACACAGTTGTTGTCTCAGTTACACAAGCACTGTATAGAGACGCATTGATTCTGCTCTATGTTCGACCAGGTTCATTCATCCACAGAGCATCATATCAGCAGTCCACTCAACCTCTGGTGTCTTTGAGCCCCTTAAATATTTTCCTGAATGAGAACTCCATCAGCGCAACTGTGACAGATGCCAAAAGCAGCAGAAAGGATGTGTCCTTTGCCCTAAAAGTAAAGAGTGAACATGGAAGTCACCACTGGACAATTCAGCATGACCCAGCATGCACCTGTTGGCTGAGCAACGTGTGTGTTTGATTTGTTTCACTGAGTGTGTTCTCCAAGAGTTGAATCAAATCAGTGATTCATTATGGAGGATTAAGCTTTTTATATTGACTATCTCAAAGAACCAAATCTCTTCAGTTCATCAAAATCATTCCAAATATATAAAACGTCTTAAAACATGAACTCTGACCTGAGAGTTTCCAGCTCACAATGTGGACTCTTCAGTCCAGCAGACAGCAGCTTCACTCCTGAATCCTGCAGGTTGTTGTTACTCAGGTCCAGATCTCTCAGACTAGAGGACTGGGAGCTGAGGACTGAGGACAGAGCTTCACAGCTTCTGTCTGAGAGGTTACAGCCACTCAGTCTGAAGAAGAAGCAGCAAAACGAGAGTAAGCGATTACAAAGATGTTTTCTTGATCTTTAGCAAAGCAAGATTTAGTTGATCTTGTTGGATTTATTTGCACGTACAGAACTTTGTTGGAGGCTTTGACCACTGGCAGCAGCCTCAGAAGAGCCTCCTCTGAAGCTGAGTATTTCTTCAGGTCAAACACGTCCAGATCTTTTTCTGATGACAGTAAGATGAAGACCAGAGCTGACCATTGAGCAGGAGACAGTTTATCTGTGGAGAGACGTCCTGATCTCAGGGACTGTTGGATCTCCTCCACCAGAGAACCATCATTCAGTTCATTCAGACAGTGAAACAGGTTGATACTTTTCTCTGGAGACAGATTCTCACTGATCTTCTTCTTGATGTACTGGACTGTTTCCTGATTGGTCTCTGAGCTACTTCCTGTCTGTGTCACCAGGCCTCGTAGGAGAGTTTGGTTGGTCTGCAGTGAAAGACCCAGAAGGAACCGGAGGAACAAGTCCAGGTGTCCATTTGGACTCTGTAAGGCCTCATCCACAGCACTCTGGTAGAGATGAGTTGGTTTAGATCCAGTCCTTATTGGTTTAGACTTTTGAGTTGTTTGTTTTTCTGACATCAGATTGACTCCAGAGTTGATGAAGGTCAGATGGACATGAAGAGCAGCCAGAAACTCCTGAACACTCAGTTGGACAAAGCAGAAGACCTTGTCCTGGTACAGTCCTGTCTCCTCTTTGAAGATCTGTGTGAATAATCCTGAATAAACTGATGCTGCTCTGATATCGATGCCACACTCTGTCAGGTCTGATTCATAGAAGATCAGGTTTCCTTTCTGCAGCTGCTCAAAAGCCACTTTTCCCAGAGACTCAATCATCTTCCTGGTCTCTGGACTCCAGTGTGGATCTGACTCAGCTCCTCCATCGTACTTGACGTTCTTCAGTTTGGACTGAACCACCAGGAAGTGGATGCACATCTCAGTCAGGGTCTTGGGCAGCTCTCCTCCCTCTCTGGTCTTCAACACCTCCTCCAGAACTGTAGCAGTGATCCAGCAGAAGAGTGGGATGTGGCACATGATGTGGAGGCTTTGTGAGGTCTTGATGTGGGAGATGATCCTGCTGGCCTGCTCCTCATGTCTGAACCTCTTCCTGAAGTACTCCTCCTTCTGGAGGTCATTGAACCCTCTGACCTCTGTCACCATGTCAACACACTGAGGAGGGATCTGATTGGCTGCTGCAGGTCCTGTGGTTATCCAGAGGTGAGCAGAGGGAAGCAGTTTCCCCCTGATGAGGTTTGTCAGCAGCACGTCCACTGAGGTGGACTCTGTAGGATCAGTCAGGACCTCAGTGTTGTGGAAGTCCAGAGGAAGTCGACACTCATCCAGACCGTCAAAGATGAACACAACCTGGAAGTGATCAAAGCTGCAGATTCCTGCTTCTTTGGTTTCAGTGAAGAAGAGATGAACAAGTTCCACCAAGCTGAACTTCTTCTCTTTCAGCACATTCAGCTCTCTGAAGGTGAAGGGGAATGTGAACTCTATGTCCTGGTTGGCTTTGTCTTCAGCCCAGTCCAGAGTGAACTTCTGTGTTAAGACGGTTTTCCCAATGCCAGCCACTCCCTTTGTCATCACTGTTCTGATTGGTTGGTCTCTTCCAGGTGGGGGTTTAAAGATGTCTTCTTGTCTGATGCTTGTTTCTGCTCTGTCCTGTTTCCTGGATGCTGTTTCAATCTGTCTGACCTCATGTTCCTCATTGACCTCTCCAGTCCCTCCCTCTGTGATGTAGAGCTCTGTGTAGATCTGATTCAGAAGGGTTGGGTTTCCTGCTTTAGAGATCCCCTCAAACACACACTGGAACTTCTTCTTCAGGGAAGACTTGAATTTATGTTGACACACTTGAGCATGACTTTCTGAATAAAAAAAAAAAAAAAGAACAAAAGAGATTAAAAAAAAGAAAAAACTACAAGGTTGATATTTACTTCTCTTAAGGATTAAGAATGTGATCTTATTTCTCTCCGTCTCCTCAGACTTTAGTAAATGTCTAATTGAACCATCATGTTAAATCCTCTTACTGCTCTGCAGACAGTCAGCCAGCTCCTCCTGCTTCATCCTCCTCAGGAAGTTCACTGTGATCTTCAGAAATGCCTCTCTGCTCCTCCTCTGCTCTTCATCCACCTCATCATCCTCATTCCTGATGAATTGTGGGTAATCTGGACTCAGACTCCTTTTGATTTTCTTCAGCTCGTTCTTCACAAAACAGATGATGTTCTCCTCCAGCAGCTGGAACACAATAACATCCTGTGTAAAGTTCACTCTCAGTATAAACTGATGGATCAAAGCATCAGATCATCAGTCAGCAGAGTTCAACTTTAGCTGCTGCTGTATCATCTGCTGCCACGTCTCTTTCCAGAGCTACACAGAAAGATTCAGACCTGCTGACTTCACTAAACTAACTTCACTGGTGTAACTTACTAAGTTTGACTTTAGATTCTGACAACACAGAGATCCTGATCATCACATGAAGACCAAACTGATATAGCCCTTCAACACATCAACTTAGGAAGTGAAAATTCAGGGTCTGTCTCCAACAGACCATATTCATACCGAACATATCTGTTGAGGCTGACGGATTATTGCTCTGTGGTGAACTACAACTCCCAGTCCTCTCCCACCCCAAACCTGTTCAATCCCAATTCAACAGAGTAAAGCTCTACTGGTCTAAAGAGTGCAGCTTCAAACTGGATGGTTGAACTGGTGGATGAACATTTACACACCATAAATATGGAGTCCAGGTCTGTGTGATGATGTTTGTCAGACTGAACTCTGAGGAGAAAAGACACAAACACACAGTTTGTTCCAGGAGTTTTCTGGGAACACCAGAGAAACTGATAGACAAGCTTTGATACCTTTAATGAGTCAAACAACAATTGATCAGCTTTTACCTTTTTTCTTTGATAAAGTCATCCATAGACTGATCACTCTTCATGGACACACAGCTGGATACAGCAGACTGTTGTCCTCCCTTAAAGTCAATAGGACGCTCCATAGACAGATCACTCTTCATGGACACACAGCTGGATACAGCAGACTGTTGTCCTCCCTTAAAGTCAATAGGACGCTCCATAGACAGATCACTCTTCATGGACACATAGCTCAGTTCAGGAGAATCTGGTCTTGACTTCTGGTAGCTTCAAAAAACAAACACAGTTGACATTAAAATAATCAACGACCAAGAAACTGAAAAGAAAATTATCCGTTTAAATGAAAGTACTTAAGTGAGGTTTTCATTTGTATAGCTATGAATCTCCCAGAACACTACGTATTTTTTTTAAATTTTAATAAAATCAAAGTCATCGATTTAACATCTCACTTGATTATCAACTTCAATGAAAAGTACAGAAAAAAGAAAATCAATGATAATATCTTCACATGCTGGTTGAGCTCCCTATGGAAAAAAAAAAGAAGAAAAAAAAAACAGCAGCGGAAAAAGATTAGTAAAAAAATGTGACAGAGTGTCATCTCACCTCTGAGCTTTGGTCTGACTCTCATGTTCCCCACACAGAGTGGTTTTAGAGGGAGGGGCTCCCTCCTCTCTGTCCTCACACTGATTCATAGCTGAGCCTCCACCTTCACACAAACACCAAAAAAAAATAACAAAAAAACAAAAAAAAAAGCTTAATTACAACAGGATTGACATCACAGGACACAATCAGCATTTCTGCCTCTAATACGTCACTAACTTCAGTCTTTAACTCCCAACAACAAACTGCTTGACTTTTCTCTCTTCATGTTAATCTTCAATTTCATACATTTTGATTTTCATACATATAGTGACACATTTGGCACATTTGAAGGCCTTCACAACTTCACATCCAAATCAGTAAATTTCAGAGAAATATATATATCCGATTGCCGAAATGTTTACATTAAAATAATTTTTATTGACTTAAGTTGTCAATGAAATGTAGTTGAGGAGAAGAGTACAATATTTCCTTCTGAAATGTTGCCTTCAAGAATACAGTTCAAATTAATAGAAACTCAAATATCACCTCAATCTGTATTTAAGTGCAGTATTTAAACTAAACTGAATAAATTACCATCAGTGGTCATAATTACTTTTAAAGACAAAGACGCCTCAGTCATTATCTGAGCTGTCAGACCAGTTCTGTCACCTCATACTGAAGATCAGTGCTTTCATTGATTCCATTAATACAACTGATCCTCAAATTGTCCTTTAACTCCAAAAGAAACTTATTATTTTTACATATCTGAAAGCAGCCAATCAGCATCCAGAAGTGTTCTCCTGTCCAGTCAAACAGTGAAACAACACAGTTCTTGTTCTCCCTTGTTCTCCCTCATCAGGTGTCTGTTTGAGCTGAGGAAAAGTCACATTCTCATAACTTCAGAGTCCAAAGAAGGGGAAGAGAAAAAAATAAATTTAAAAAAAAAAAAAAAAAAAACCCATCGGAGTGATGTTAGAGCTGCTCCAACCTGTTTTAGAAGCAGTCTGTGCCAGAGGAATCCTTGGTTTGTTGTTGTACTGCTGCACCAACACACCTAATGTCCTCTTTAAAGGACATTCGGGAACCTGACTGGAGTGTAGCTGAACCAGTGTACAGACTGAGGTCCAATGATGTCCAATATTGGACAGCTGGGTTAACTGGATTATTTCCCAGTTGTCTCAGAGTAATTATGTTCTGCACTGTGAACGGTCAATTTGCTCAGCCATTAAATGGCAAAAAGTCACATTCTCAGAAATTCAGAATCAAAGTATAAACAAAAACATCTGGGTGACATCAAAACAACTCTAACCTGTAGAGGAAATGTAGTCAGGGCCAGAGGAACATGAGATCATATGATATAGTTTGACTATTCGTCCCCCAGATCATACAAATTATGGGCTAAATTTCAGCTTTGTAAGAGATTTAAACTGGGTAAATTATAATGATATGAGACTCATGAGTTAAACATAATACAAAGGGTAACTGGAGGTCTGTCAAACACATTAACTGCTCCCTTAAGGTAAGACAGGTTTCAAAATAAGGCTGAGGACTCTCTGGCAGAGATAATAAAAAAAAAAAAAAAAAAAAAAAGATTGTTCCTAAAATTAAATTACACATCAACATGAGTGCAACCAGCAGACTAGTATTGGTTAATACTTTTGAAACTAAAAAAGGTGATGTTGGAAACTTTCAGTTATGCCTTAAAATTTACAGCAACTTCCTCTGTGAACTTTCAGCAGGTGTGTAATTACATGTACACTTATTTTCCCCCATACACTTCAATACAATCTAATTTATTTTACAACCAGTGGAGTCAGTTTGACATTGGTTTAACTTTTCATACTTAGTACAGCCTGATCAGTAATCATGGTCATTAGCTATTTACAGATTTGATCTGATTCTCTCCATCATTACAAGACAGAGTTCTCATGTGTCATGAACATGGAAGAAACAATTACCAAAGCAAACGATCTTCATCTGACAGCTGCTCTACCATTTGGCATTTATTGATTTGTAACCCCAAATGTTGCATTTGTTTTCAAATGCAGCACATCTGTATTGATAGGAAGTGGATTATCAGTTAAATTAAATGCTACATTTGTTTTACTATCCAAACCCTGATACTGTGTTTCTGAGAAATCACACACGGTTTCTGGGAAGACAAGTCTGTGTTATTGTCAGAGATAATTAATGATGTTGAGTTTTTTTAAAGAACAAAGACAACGCCTCAGTCTATATCTGAGCTGTCAGACCAGTTCTGTCATTAAAATGTCAAAAGTTGATACACCCTGTGGTGTTAATGTATGAGGAAAAAGGAGGACAAAAGAAATAGTCAATTCACAAGATGTTATTTATGGGCATAAATAGAATTTATCCTCAAATAATTGTCTTTTAACTCCAAGAGAAACCATTAATATTTTTACATAGCTGAAAACAGCCAATCAGCATCCAGAAAAGTTCTCCTGTCCAGTCAAACAGTGAAACAACACAATGTGATCACAGTGATCCTGTTCACACATTTACAGATTCTCACCTGCTGAACTCACTTCAGGGAGACTTTCTGACACTTTCCAGCTTCATGTGAAGAGAAGAAGCTGCTTGTTCTCCCTCATCAGTCCTGGTGTCTGTTTGAGCTGAGGAAAAGTCACATCCTCATAACTTCAAAAGTTAAGTCCAAAGTATGAAACATTAAAACCGCTCCAACCTGTTTTTGGTTTGTTGTTGTACTGCTGCTGTTTGTCAGCGAGGTGGATATGGAGAAACAGAGCCGGTAAAACCGAGTCCAACAGAAATAGTCCGGTAGGGATACAAAAGTCCAACAAAAAGAGGAAACACAGACTGAGCTGGACTTTCTGAAAAACTAACAAAGTAACAACAGAAAGAGAAAACAAAAGGCGAGACTGAACAAACAGGGAACCAAGAGCGGCTGACTGAGAGACACCGGAGAACATGAACGGATAATAAGAATAAGAATAACAATAATAATAATAATAATAAAAACAAATAAAAACAGTGAACGAGAGCAGCAGGAACAATAAGAAGAGGCAGGATTCTCCGGCACTGAAGAGAAGTCCGAGGAGGGCTGATTGGCGGGAAATGCAGGACAGGTGTGCCTCATTAGGAGAGAGGACACGCCCACTGGGACAGAACACAGGGGGGAGGGGCCGGGGGACACGTGACTTTAGCAACAAGGAAGCAGCTGACTTACACAACCTTTATCATTCAGCCTGTTTCAGTCCACAGCTGTACTCTGCTGTTTTTGTTGGTTTACTTCTTCCACAAAACTTCAGGCTGCTCCAAAGGGAGACATGAAGACTGTGCAGAGAGACTGCTGTGTCCTTTTAATGGGACTTCAGTAGAGGAAGTTAGATGATCCAGTCAGACGCAAATCTATCAAACACAAATCACACGAGTACAAGCTCGTAGCTCATTTGCAAACAAATGCCTTTTAAACATTCAGTGCCTCCATTTTAAAGCATTAAACTCAAAGTCAGATCATTCTTGATAAAGAAATGAAGAAAGGAATACTTCAAAATACAAACTTTTTTTATGTTTTCACTTTGTAAAACAATTCGTGAAACTGTATAGAACAGTGAAATGAACATAATGAAGTTAATTTAACTTTATCAGTCTGACTGTATCATAATGATTATAAACTTTCCACTTGCTTGTTAAGAATACTTGTATTGATTATAGTTTTTTATTTTTCCATTATTTGATAAACCTTTGCAGCACACAGTAAAAACAAATGTTAAACATCAATATATAATATATATATTCATTTTTAAAATATGGTCTTTCATATTCCAAGGTACTGTGTGAACAGAAGAAAGCAAAGATGCAGATCATAAACAGTGTTCTACATTGCTCTGTGTGAGATTTGCATTTTTTCAACCTTTTTTTGCATTGCTTAAGTTAGATGAGGATCCAGTCAGGTCTAGCAAATACAAATCACCTGAGTACAAGCTCGCTGTTCATTTGTAAGAAAAAGTTTCCTTTTAAACATCCAGTGCCTGCATTTTAAAGCATTAAACTCACAGTCAGGTCACCCTTCTAGAAAGGAATACTTCAAAATACAAAAGTTTTGGGGGGAGTTATGTTTTCACTTTGTAAAAAAAATAGTCAAGCCTCCTTTTTAACAGTGCAGCAAACAGCCAGCAAATCAATAAACAGCTAATACAGTCTGATTGAAACTGTAATTGTAACTGTACAGAGAGATGTGTCAATAAAGAATGTTGAAACAAAAAGAGAAAAGATTGTCATGTTTAACATGGATGTGTGTTAATCATCATGTGTTGATTCAAACAGCCTCTGAAAAAAGGGAGAGTGGCTAAAATAGGATTTATTCCAGAGCTTTGCACTTCTGTGCTGTGCATCATGTACCGGCCTGCCCGGTGTGTGGCTGGTTCAGCCCGTGTTGTTCGGGGTGCTCCTGACAGGTCTGGGCTCATTCGGTCGTTCAGGCCTCGTTGGCGCAGTAGGCAGCGCGTCAGTCTCATAATCTGAAGGTCGTGAGTTCGAGCCTCACACGGGGCACAGCTAGTTAATAATGAGGAGTTAGGAGAACCTCAGTTCCTTCAACACTCTCTGGTTTACATGACTTCTATAACATAGACAAGTGCGAAGAATCACTTAACAGGTGTTATCTCACTTTTCCAGTTTAAAGACACAACACCAGCTTCTCTGTTATAGTTGTGAAGTTCTGTCTCCTCAGTATCTACAGATCAGTTCATTTCTCTCCACCTCAGAGGACCGGAAGTCGGCTGGTCCGCAGATCAGCTGTGTGACCGTGAATCAACAGGAGACATTTTACAACAAGTCAAAGTCCTATTTTCTACATTTGTACTGAGACTTCACAAAACAGAGATTTTTACATAGGAATTGGTTTGCGTAGTGATCCACACAGAGGAAGGCAGAGAGCATCCTAAAATACTCGGACCGTCCACTTCATACCATCCTAGTGGATCAGAGAAAGCACAGCGGTGGACTGTTCATCTATTTACCATGTAGGACGGAAAGATCCAGAAAATCATTCATTCTCACTTTACAACTCCTGAACTGTTAGAAGATTAGACACCAAACAGCAGAATTTTGAATAAAGCGTTTCTGATTCTGATCATCTCCGTTAGAGCATTATTGTGTAATTCAGCGTGTGTGCAGTTTGGGACACATTCAGAAAAAAGGGCAGAACCAGCAGATGGAGCTGTTTGGATGTTTCTATCATATGATGATGAAATCTAAAGGCTCTCTGATCATCACATTGAGAAGTTCATCTGGTTTGTGATATTTCTTCATATGATAGTGAGGTAAAATGTGTTCAGTGGGATGTGTGTGTATCCAGCAGGACTGACAGCTTCATGTGGGATTCTCACAGAGATGATTCAAACCTGATCACAGTGATCAGTATGGATATACAGTATGTTTGCTGTCAGTGGAGGAAACTCTCAGACAGGACTAATAGTCATGTTTGGGATGTTCCTGGATTTGAGTTGAATGAGTGTAAATTCTCTCTGATTCTAACACACGTTCACACATCCACCTCTATTCAGACATGGAGTTTACATATTGTTTGGAATTCTAATGTGAATGTCACAGACAGCATTTTTTGCCAACACTTGTTCTTATAATTAATGTTAAGATCCAGAAAGCAGCATGTTTGATTGACTGTTGTACCAACCTGAAAATGATCAGTGTTTATAGCTCATAACCTGATCACTGATCAATAATCAGCCATTGGAAGACGCTCTGAAACTTTCTTCTGCAGTCAGAACTCATCCACCTTCAGACTGGACATCTTCTGACTGTAGAACTGGAGCTTTTTATACATCTCACTGCAGCACAATAAAGTCCTCTGTGAGTATTGTGTGTCCCACAGTGTACATGACATCTGAGCAGCAATACTTCCACCTGCTGGAGATTTATTGTTACTACAGCTGTAAAATAAATCTATCAGAACATGAACTCAGTCTGTAGAATCCAGAAGATTAATGACACACTTTGTCCTGCTGTTATGGAATCAAATCCTAATTTAGGTTTTCTATATTTTAAACTAATGGGCACTGTTGGAGATCAAACAGAAAAGGACAGAAGTATGAAAGAAGATTTTTTTTCTTTTAATGTCACAACAAATAACAATTTACACCATTAGGAAATATAACTCCAATAAACTGACAAATATAGGCCCTATTTAAGAAAGGTCAACTAAGCATAAAGAGACTGAAGCTTAAACATAAATGAATGAATTGTGTCCTGCATGTGTGGGTTCAAATTTCATCCTCTTTTGTGTTCAGCCGTCCATGTTGCAGTCACTCTACCTGAGTGAGATTCAAGCTCTGGCTTTTTGCACAGGATGCACAGCTTCCACCAAATGGAGCCAAATAAGACACAAAACTAATTGTGATGTGAGTCTGAAGAGCTGCTGCCTTTGATACATCACCAGATGATGTCACCTGATGATGTCACAATACTCACAGAATGAAACTTTTCCTTTGAAGCTGCTTCAAAGAATTTCCAAAATCACATGGAACACATTTAGTCCATCAGGAACAGACAACGATCCTCTTAAATTCATGAGGACCGTTAGAATATGGTGAGAGGACTGTTAACTGCAGTGATTAGGGATTAGGGTTGTGTTCTTGCGGCTATTATATGTATTTCAAGTGTGAACAAGACAAGACCATGATTGTCTTTAGAGCTTCATTAACAGTGAGCACTCTATGGTGGAGGTCATGAGAAAAAAGTGGGAGGAGTCTTTGATCTCTGTGATGTCATTAGAACCTTTGTGACATCACAGAATCAGCAT
This sequence comes from Echeneis naucrates, assembly GCF_900963305.1. Taxonomy (NCBI): domain Eukaryota; kingdom Metazoa; phylum Chordata; class Actinopteri; order Carangiformes; family Echeneidae; genus Echeneis; species Echeneis naucrates. The sequence goes on along the minus strand of NC_042512.1, from coordinate 6,480,636 downwards.
CTCCTTTGATGGTTACTGATGGAACAGGAAAAGGTCAGATCCTGATATAATCTTGTGAATCCACAAGTCTGCCTTTCTTTGTTTGTGTACCAACAGCCTGAGCTCTGGTTCTGACATGTGTGGCGTTTTATTTTGATCTTTTTGTTTTGAAGCACGGTGATTAATCTGCCTACAGACAAGAGGTGACCACTGTTGCATCACTTTTCATGTAGAGCAGCTGTGTTTTATTTTGTAAGCAGCAATGAGTTTCTAACATTTGGATGTTGTTAAGAGGATCATTACCATAAGCTGAGAATCAAACATGTGCAGCACGCAGGAATTCTACCACTGAACCACCGATGCTGACTGCAAATTATGAGCACCACTACGTAACTCCGGGCATCAAAAGCCTTTCATGTTAGTTGAACTTCTCATGGAAACAGAACAACAGAAACAACTCCTGCTCAGTCTAAAGACCAGACCGTGTTCAGACCACACCTTCAGCTGCCAACAAACATGACGAGGTGGCCAAGTGGTTAAGGCGATGGAGTATTGTGGACTCACTTTGATGGGCTAATTTTTCAGCAAATTTCAGGCAGGAGTTGACCACACAACCATTATAATTTTAAGACTAAGCCACACAGAAAATATATATGTTCAGTTGTGTCATGGTTCATTGGTTACAATTGGTTACATTTTGTAGATCAGTATCATACCATGGTTGGCTGTGCAGCGTTTGGATGCTCCAATCAGTCCGAGAAGAGTTACAGCATGTATGGATTCCCCAAGAACCATGAGGGCTGGAAAAGGAGGATGGCAATGTGTGTGTGTGTGTGTGTGTGTGTGTGTATACAAGTACAAATGCAAATAAAGATAAGTATATGCACCTAAAGGGCCTCTGATATAATATAGAGATTGACAATTAAAAAGATGACGCGATTTAATCATTTTACTCCTGGAGATACTTTTGCAGCGAACAAACTAGAAGACAATCGGTCACCTGCCAAGATAAAAATATATATAATCACGCTGTGCACGTGCAAATAAAGATGAGTATATGCATCATAATCATGGACCAGTAAAGTTGGTGACAGATAGAACATCATGTTATGTCATCACATTCTAAATTTTCACGTTTGGCATATTTCATTACCATTTTGGTGGCGCCATGACGAGATGGCCGAGTGGTTAAGGCGATGGACTGCTAATCCATTGTGCTCTGCACGCGTGGGTTCGAATCCCATCCTCTTCGGTGTTCAGTTGTTTTTGTCTCTCCATGTTGCTGCCTGCTGTTCCAGGTGGAATTATCCTAGATTTTTGAAGACGTTTGACCTCTCGTCCAAGAGGCGTCATTAGATAGATTGGTGTTTTACCTGTTGCAGTATCTTAGAAGCATGAAATGCTTCATGAAAATTTCTTCCCCAAATACAGCACAAACTACAAAAATTCTGTCACCCCTCTTTCTCTTGTAATGATAACAGTGTGAGAGATTTGAATTTTTAGCTTCATTGTGGGACTTTGGAGAAGTGGATGGTGAACAGAACATCCAGCATGGCAGGGGGCCAAGCTGTGGTATGATCTTAAGTTTAGCAGCTACCATCACTTTGAGTTTCCAAAGTGGGGACTGAGCTGAAGATACAAATAAAATAATCAAAATGTGCTTTCTTCTTGAAATGCTTCCATGGTGCAACTGCTCTTGTTCTCTCTTTCATATCACAGCAACATCAACAACTAATAACTAAATGCTTATTATGCTTTTTGCTAAAGAAAATCCTTTGTTATTTGCCTCAGTGGACTTGGCTCATCATATTTTGCTGACTAACTGGTATTGGAGTTGTGTAGAAAAAACAGAAAGATCTGACAACAGCTTTGAAAAGCAGATACAGTCGGTCCAGATAAACTTTGAATTAACCTTAAACAGGTTCCAAGGATATTTAGAGAATGTTCAAGAAGGACCAACATGGACAGGCAGGATTCAAACCCCCTACACACTGAATGGTCTGCAGCTCAGCTGCCTCATACACAGCTAATTGCAATGGTGAGAGTGTGGTGCTGATAATGCCAACGTCATGGGTTCGATCCCCATACTGACCACATGCAGCATCTCAGAACGTGATACCTTTCACTATGTCTGTATGAAACCCCATAGACTTCAACACACTTTGACTTGACTTTCCAACCAGTGAAGCCGGTAGACTGCAGGTGGAAGTATCAGCAGTTTTTAAAACATGCACAATAAAAATAAAACAAAATAATTAAAAGCAATTTCAAGAAAAGTCAGACCAAACCTGAGCGCTCCATCTGGACTCAGGTTCTGATTGGACCTCAGCTGATGTTAATCAGTGTAATCAGAGCAGAGAGCAGCTCCGGTATGAAACCAGAATCATTGATCCCCCACGCAACACAGATGCATACGTCACACTCTCTCATGTTTGCTTCAAATGGTGAGCTCAGCACCACAAAAGTAGTACAAAGAAGTACCAAGGATCTGAAAATATTGCAAAGTAAGTGGCTGACCATCATGACTCCTACCAAAGTGTGTCTCCTGTGAAAAGCAGCCAATCACCAATATCCCTTCTCCTCAGCACAGCATGAGCCACAAAACTACCATTGCTCTTGCTTCAGTTGCCAAGATACTGCAACTAACAACCAGACAGCAAACCTCACACAGCTCCATAGTGTAACAGTTAGCACCCATATTGACTGAAAGGCAACAGATGGGCTTGTCCAGGATTTGAACCCGGGACCTCTCGCACCCTAAGCAAGAATCATACCCCTAGACCAACGAGCCATGTGGGCTGGGGAGGTTATGACAAAAAAGTGGGAGGAGTCTTTGATCCCTTTGATGTCATTAGAACCTTTGTGACATCACAGAATCAGCATCTCCTTTGATGGTTACTGATGGAACATTTGTGGCGTTTTTTTTTTTTTTTTTTTGATTAACCTCATTATTTACACACAGCACATTCAGGACATTAATGTGACAGTTAATTATATGCTAAAGAAAAGTCACGATGGTCAGCCACGTATGTTGGGGATATTTTCAGATCCAAAATACATCCATGTACATCAGAGTGGTGCTGTGGCTTAGTTGGTGAAAGCGCCTCTGTAGTAAACAGGAGATCCTGGGTTCAAATCCCAGCAGAGCTTCACTCTCAGTGGAGATCCTGCTCATCATTGAAACAAACTGATGAAAACCATCACTTCCTGTATTACAGCTTTTACCTGCAATATCTGGACAAGAGAAACATAAATTTTGTGGTTGTTGCTGTTTTTAGCAGAAGGTGACAGATCATTGATCTGGAACTCATATCAATCAGATATTTCTTTATTTGGATCATGTGCTTTGACCATCAGGGGACAGTTTGTTCTGTAATGTTGCTCACAATATTTAAACAAAAAACTCCATATGTATTCCAAAGCAGCCCAATTTTTATCTTCCCCATCCAATTTCATCAAAATTGGATAGAATGATCACAGAGTTTGTCCCTCACCTGTCTCTGTGACACAATTATCAATGTGTTCAGCTGTTTGCTGAAAGACTTTGAAGTCCACCCAGGGACCTGCTGTGTTTAGTTCACTTGTTGCTGTGTGTAGTTGGAACAGCAGGCTGCAACATCATGTCTCTGTGGGGCAATCGGTCAGCGCGTTTGGCTGTTAACTGAAAGGATGGTGGTTTGAGACCACCAAGGGAAGTGGTTTGTCTTATTCACTGGAATTATACTGGACATGTGGAACACCAAGATTTGATCTGGAGAAGGTGTATGACCGGGTTCACAGGGATGTTCTGGAGTATGGAGCCATCCCATCATTATATGGCAATAAGGTGAACTTCTCTCTGGTGGGTGTTGGCGTCCAGCAGGGCTGTGCTTGGTGTCCCATACTTGAAGTTGTCATGGTCTCCAGGGTGACAGTCCTTTTCGTTTTCTTATGGTGTATTGTGGTAATCACTTATTCTATTCTGTCAATTAGGACTGCTCGTGCTGAAGTCCACCCATCTTCGTACCTTCGAACCGCCCATCTTTGTTTTTCTTGGTTATACGGGGGGGCTCTGTCTTGGTTTTTGCATTGGCTGTGGTTGTCTGAACACTCTGGCTTTATGTTGCTTGCCTTTGGATGGATGCAGACAAAGTTCCATTACTGTGAATAATGTAGAGAAAAGACTAACCTTCCTCTGGCAAAAGTTAAACTGCAATGGCCAGGAATCAAACCCGGGTCAACTGCTTGGAAGGCAGCTATGCTCACCACTATACCACCATTGCATGTGAAGGTTCAAAACTGGTTATGAAACTGGTTATGGGAACTCACATGTGGCTGGATTTATGACCGAACATTATCCACACTTTAAATGAATCAAAGTAAACTAATTCTTTGTCTTTGATCTCTCTGATGTCATTAGAACCTTTGTGACATCACAGAATCAGCATCTCCTTTGATGGTTAGTGATGGAACAGGAAAAGGTCAGATCCTGATATAATCTTGTGAATCCACAAGATTCTGGATTTATTTCCTTTCCTGGATTTACTTCATCATTTCAGTGACTCTGTGGATTCAACTGACAAATGCAAAATACAACCAACATTTAAACGATGACGTGTTGAAACAAAACTTTATTGATTCCACTTTGCAGAAAGAAGAACACAGTGAGGCACTGACTGAACAGGACTTTACCTTTTCCAGATCCCTTCCTACATCCTGATGAATGTTGAAGCAAAGAGATATTTAGGACTCATGTTCATGTTCCTGTCGCCCCATCTGACTGATCTGTTTTTCTCCTGAAAGAACAAAGTCAGAGAGCCAAAGCCAGAACAAAGTCAAAGGGCACTTCCCAAGCTGGATTTTCCAGATCTGCAGATCTCCTCCACAGAAGGTGGATGTGATCTCAGGTCATGGCCAACACTGACCTCTGGTGCTCGATGCTGCCTTCATCCTGATGAATGTTGAAGCCATGAAATATTACAAGATCAGATGATAAACTAACAACAGCACATTAAAAAGGCCCACGTGCAGAGATCACGTGGCCTAAAGGACAAGGCCTCTGTCTTCGGATCAGAAGACTGAAGGTTCCAGTTCCTTCTTGGTTGGTCAGTGGTGTATTACAGGTGAAGGGACTTAACAACTTGAAATTTCCTGCATATTTTTTTCACTCTCATTTCGGCTTTAAGCAGCAATACCTGGTATAAAAGGCATTCATGTGGGAGACCTAGAATCCATGATGTGTTACACCAATAGACTGTAACTGCACACTAGTGGTCAATCAGAATAATGAACGTGGGTAGAAGATAATATAATACATAATTAAAAAAACAAAGCTCTGTCTTCTGCTCTATAAGACATTACTGGGACAAGATTCCATCGCCTTTGAAATGATTCAGTTGCCTTTGAAGTGACTGTGATGTCACTGGCTCCCCATAATTCCATGTAAATACCAGCTGGCAGACAGAGTCACATCACAGTACATGCACAGGAGGACTACAGCGAAACACACTGACAAACACAAACATCATGCCAAAGAGGATGAAGATCGCACATGGAGGCCAAAATAACGGCAACACAGCAGAAGAAGGTCTGCTGTGTTGCCGTTATTTTGGCTTTGGGTTCCAGGTCAGTATCTGGAGGATTTTGCAGATGATGTGCTCCTTTCGGCACCATCAACCACGAAGAGACTCGAACCCTCACTCTTCTGAGCCGTCAGACGCCTTGTCCATTAGGCCACGTGGTCACTGTGCCATGGTCCCGTTGTCAGAATCAGTCAGTTCTTTCTCTAGGCATGATAACACTGTGAGAGATGTGCATTTGAAGCCTTCACTGTGGGACTTTGGATAAGTGGATGGTGAACATGGGAAACTTGCTCCTTGAAAACAACTAAACGTTGTTGACAGGATTTGAACCTGCGCGGGGAAACCCCAATGGACTTCAAGTCCATCGCCTTAACCACTCGGCCACAACAACTACATGAGCCGCAAGAAAAGTAGAAATACACAAAAAACTAAAAAAGCTGAGCAGAGTGCTGTGGACTTTTGAAGGTGCTGTGTTCAGGTGACAGTCTCCTCTGGAATTGAGGGTTCAAATACCACTCCTGACAGTCTGTGCTGTTACCCAGCTTCTTTGTCTGAGGGCCTTCTGGGAAAGATCTTTGTTGTGGTTTAAGTCACATCTGTCCTCATTCAGCTGATTCCTCAATTAACTGTTAGTACAAACTGTGTTTGACCTTGAAACTTCCAACATAGCTTTTTATCTCTCATTTCAGCATTAAGAAGCAATGCCTGCTATAAAAGGCATTCACGTGGAAGACCTAGAACCTGTGATGTGTTTCACTAAGAGCTCAGTCATCACACTCAACTGATGTTGTAAACAGGTTACATTCAGAGGAATAGAGGTAATTAGTAGCGATGGGATTCAAACCCACCCTTTGAAGAGACCGCAGAATGAATGCAGCACCTTGGACTGCTTGGCTTCTGAAATGTTTCATAAATAGATTGAATAGGTGAGGGCTTTGGGACGGGGCTCACAGCAGCACCCGCTGTTGAGAGCTGCAGAGCGATGTGCGCTTTCACATCAGTTTACGGAGTTTACACACAGTTGAAACATCAGTTGGAGACGCTGACAACTTCCCCGCCCCCTGCAGGCTGCTGATTAAAAGACTCTGTGGCGCAATGGTAGCGCGTCTGACTCCAGATCAGAAGGTTGCGTGTTCAAATCACGTCAGGGTCAGATCATCTATTCTCTGCACTGTTGGTAAGCACACAGCTGAAATGACTTCTCATTATTGCTTCCATGATCTGGAAGTGGAACTAAAGGTGTGCCCCTATGCCTGCCCTGATAATGGTAACTGATCATCAGTGAGTGCTCTCATTCCTTCAGATGAGTCCGAACAACAGCACTCAGCTGTGTCATATTTTAAGGCTGTGCAGATTACAGAGATTCTCAAATATGCTTGGGAACATGTGAAACTTGGTCCATGAAAACATGAAAACATCTAACCAGGATTTGAACCTGCGCGGGGAAACCCCAATGCATTTCTAGTCCATCGCCTTAACCTCTCGGCCACAACAACCACACACAGCAAAGCTCCCAGCACAGCTTCCAACTCTTTTTCCCAGAGTCCATCGAGGGAATTATACTGGAGATGACAAACCTGAAGGGGAAGCGTGTGTTTGGGGACATCTGGAGAGAATTGGAATTGCAATTTCCATGTGCAAACATTAGGAAACATCTAACATTAGGAGCAAGGCAACAACAAAACTGGAACTATTTGGACTGAACTGGATTTGAAACCTTCACTGTTGGACTTTGGAGAAGTGGGTGGTGAACATCCAGCATGAATTTAGCCAGTCATACAATGGTAGTGTGACAGAGCGGTCCAAGGCGCTGGATTAAGGCTCCAGTCTCTTCGGAGATGTGGGTTCGAATCCCACCACTGCCAAGCTTTGCACTCTACAGTGTAATCTTCAAGTGTTTATTTAAATCTAAAGCTCTTATGAATACAGTGTTCCACCAGTGGCGACCATCACTTTGAGTTACTGAAGTGGGGACATACATCTGGCTAAAGATACAAATAAAATAATCTAAATCTGCTTTTATTAGCAGAGTATTAGCGGTGTTGTACAGAAAATTGTTCTTTCTGTAGCTAAAAGTTGAAACCCAGCAAAACATATCAAATGATAAAAATAAAGATTTGAAGAAGGAATGAAAATAAAAGTGATGAACTGTGGATGGCAGCCTGCTGTTGATCTGACGAGGTGGCCGAGGCGATGGATTGCACGCGTGGGTTCGAATCCCATCCTTGTCGGTACATATTTGCCCATCAAAGTGAGTCCACAATACACAAAGACTGCCTGATGAGATTGCACGTAGGCACAACATTTGCATTTCTTCACACATGTAGCGTGGACAAATACAGGTTGTTTCCATTTTCCAAAGATGGCGTTGCAACATTTCTACATGTTGATATCTGTTATATCTATAACAGATAACATTCCGCAGAAGGCACTGCTGGGATTTGAACCCAGGGTTAGGGTTAATGGAAGTGTAATGTGTATACTGCAGCTCAGGTTGATGGTAAAACAAACAGAGAATGAAGTTCTCTAATGTTTTGGCCTCTTTTTTTAACTCACATCAAAACTTCACAATGAAGTTACGGTCTAGTACATAATTTGATTAAAATAACAAGTGTCCTGAAAAGCATTGTCTTCAGATTTAGCTCCAGGTGGTTCTGACCACACCAGACGACCAGTCTGTCCACCTGCTTGCACCTTGGAGGAGTTAATGGCAAAAAGATGTCTTTGAAGCCATTTGGACACACAAGCAGTCAGCGTGCAGCATTCAACCTCGCAATATTTCATGGTGTGGTTGAAAGAGGAGGCAGAATATTGGAAATGTAGGTCAAAACAAGCAGGTCATAAAAAGTCATTTGGCAAGAGTTATGGGGTACTTCGGGTGAGGTCAACTCTGACTGAGAGCAAAGCTCTGCTGGGGTTTGAATGCAGAATGTCCTGTTTACAAGACAGACACTTTAAGCAGCGAAGCATCAGTACTGACAGTTTGTGTCTGTATCGTAGAGGAAGAAAACACAAAGGTCTGTCACAAAGGTTCTAATGACATCAAAGAGATCAAAGGCTCCTCCCACTTTTTTCTCATGACCTCCACAGTAGAGTGCACTCTGTTAATGAAGCTCCAAAGACAAACATGATCCTGCCAGATACCTTTGAGTTCTGCTGACAGAAGAAAGAACCAAACTGGGCGAGGAGCCAAATGTTTGTTGGATCAGGCATCCTGAAATTTCTCTCTTTTGTGCAGTCAGGATGTCCAAGCAATCTCAGACTGTCCCTGTTTTACGAGCTGCCCTACAAGTGAATCTGTCTTTTTCTTTGTCCTCAGTAAAATAACCTGCATTTAAAAGCTTCACAATGTGAACAAGCTTCCAATGACAACCGTCCCAAGTAAAGTCTCCATATTGTTCAACTTTTGCTCCTACATTAAAACAAACCACTTTACCATCAACCTCAGCTGCAGTATACACATTACACTTCCATTACCAGATCCTCTGTATATACATGTACTTCAGAGTGGTTCTGTGGCTTAGCTGGTCAAAGCGCCTTTGTAATTTCAACCCACCCACCCCCATGTGAAAACATGCAGTGTTTGGCAGGGGGCACACACAGCCCATCACTGCAGATCAGCAGGTCTGACTGAAAACATACTGTAAAGTATGAACCACAGCACTGCTGGGGTTTGAATGTGTAGGGTGCGAGAGGTCAACACTTGTGCTCCTCACAGTTGTGTGTCACTTGTGTGTCTGAAGAGCTGCTGCCTTTGATACATCGCCTGATGATGTCACAATACTCACAGAATGAAACTCCTCCTTTGAAGCTGCTTTGAAGAATTTCCAAAATCACATGTGATTCAGATGTAAACACAAAGGCTGCCTCACTGTCACCATTCAGAACAGCTGAGAAGATTATTGATCATTCAAAAACTCTGTGCAGTCATATTCAAATAATAAACAATGTTCTACGTTCCTCAAAGTGAGATTTACAGTTTACTTCATCCTCACACTACATGCTAATGTGAGCACAGTTGCACTGCCCCCTTCCTCTACATTGGTTTCTGTTTCCTCATCAGAGACTGGCAGCTGGACGAACATGTCAGGATGGTCGGTGGTCTAAGGCTCCAGACTCAAGGTTAACTCCTTGAGAGATGTGTTTGCTTTCCCACTAAAACTTGAAAACGTATCTAAGTAATACTTCTACAGAGCTTTCAGTTGTCACCCTACCACTCCAAATGTGAAATTGACATGCAAATATGGAATGATGCAATAACAGCCAAACAAGTAGTTGAGTATGTGGTTTTATTTATATTTGGCATGCAATGTCTCAGTCTCTGCTGTCTGTTCCACAGAAGAACACAACAGCTCAGCGGGACTCCTCTCTCTCTGGGACACTGGATCTGTCTGTCTGTATCCATGTCAGAAACTCTGAAACACTCTGAACTTCTTTAAAACACGGTGGATTTACTGACATGAAAGTGTCCACCGGTCCACCAACCCACCATCGATATCTTGTGATGGTGTGAAGAGTGTGAGCAGGAGAGCAGCTGCTTAAGTTCATGATGTGTTCAGGTAACAGTCAAAGCTCCATACACAATAACAGTCCTGCTTCTGTTTACCAAAAGGCTCCAAAGTCCACCCAGGGACCTGCTGTGTTTAGTTCACTTGTTGCTGTATCTCCAACAAAGAGCTAAAGTCTTGTGGAGAATGTGGGCATCGACCCCACTACCTCTCACATGCTAAGCGAGCACTCTACCATTTGAGCTAATTCCCCAGCCGTCAGCACATGTTCTCTAAACGAACCCAAAGTGGTACCGTGATGCATATACTGATCTTTATTATTAGTTTATTAGTTATACTAATTATTATTAGTATTATTAGTACTGGACCCACAGATCTGGACTTTGGCAACTTGGCTTGTGGAAGACTCAGGGTTTCATTATTTCATAGATCAGTGTCACCTATCACTGCTGTGGAGTCTATAATGTGAACCACTAAAGGGAAGAGGCTGCATCTCTTGAACCCTGGACCCTCAGATTAAAAGTCTGATGCTCTACCGACTGAGCTTCTTTGGAGATATGGCAATAATAACTTCCTGTATTACAGCTTTTACTTGCAGTCTCTGGACTAGAGAAACAGTAGTTTAGAGTAAGAGTCATGATGGTCAGGCACTGATATTGGCAACATAACATAACAATCCAGCCGAAATAGCTCACACCATCAAAATATATTGATGGTGGGTTGTTTATTTTTATCATTATGCTGCGTTTCAACACAGAGGAAGAGGATGTCTCCACATGCACACTTGTTCTTCGTGTTTTCACTTACTGTTAAAGTAAAAAAATCTAATTTTAATTCATCCAAGTGTAATTAGTTGTTATGTAATACATATTATATACATAAAACAACTTTGTCCCCAAACACACCTAACAGCAGTAGAGGTGAAAGAAAAGACATTTCTGTCAGAAGTGGGATTCGAACCCAAAGAGGATGTAGATCAGTGGTAGACGTTCATTGGTCCGTTGTTGTAAAGCAAATTCCCATACCGGGAGTCGAACCCGGGCCGCCTGGGTGAAAACCAGGAATCCTGACCGCTAGACCATAGGGGATTCGAAGACACTGGATTTAGGCGCCAGTCTCTTCAGAGGCGTGGGTTCGAATCCCACCACTGCCAGTTTGCCCCAGCTCTGCGGTACGCTCGCCCACTGAGCTCCATCCCCTGCATGGTGTGGTAGCTTTAGCAGCTTGACGGGACTCCATTGATGATGGCTTTTATCGAGGTTGTGCATGTGCGCAACTCAAGGTGAACATACTCAGAGTTGATTGAACCAACTAAGATCAGCTGTTCTGGAACCAGATACTTAGAGTTTCTCATCTCAGAGTAAGTCAACTCAGAGTTCAGGGATAGACTCAAAGTTCGTTGAAACTCCTACCTGAAATACCCCCCAGGTGCATGATGACATATTTATGTTCTGGGGTCAATCACCTGCATTTTTCAGTAAAAACATTTTCCCTGACCGGGAATTGAACCCGGGCCGCGGCGGTGAGAGCGCCGAATCCTAGCCACTAGACCACCAGGGAGTGTGTGGGCGCCAAATGTTGTAGTGTCGGAGCAATGTTCTGTGTGAGACTGAAAAGGTCTCCCCCTCAGAACATTTTAAATTCCATAAACCTTGTGCTGTACCGCCTGCTTCAGGCTCGTTGGTCTAGGGGTATGATTATGCAAATAACAAACTACATTGATCAATTTGCTGATCACTGCCACTACATGTTGATGTTATGACAGTATGACTGCCCCTTTCCTCCACTTTGGTTTCACCAGAGCCATTAAATATGGTATAACCTGTAATACATAACTTTCCCAACCACGAAGGGACTCAAACCCTCAGTCTTCTGATCCGAAGTCAGACGCCCTGTCCATTAGGCCACGTGGTCACTGGGCCATGGTCCCCTTGTCAGAATCAGTCAGTTCTTTCTCTTGGCATGATAACACTGTGAGAGATGTGCATTTGAAACCTTCACTGTGGGACTTTGGAGAAGTGGATGGTGAACAGAACATCCTCCATTAGTGGGCTCAGCCACTAATGGAATTCTGGAATTCTAGTCCATCGCCTTAACCACTCTCAAGCTAACTCAGCAGAATGAGGACAGATGTGACTTAAAGCACAACAAAGATCTTTCCCAGAAGGCCCTCAGACAAAGAAGCTGGGTAACAGCACAGACTGTCAGGAGTGGTATTTGAACCCTCAATTCCAGAGGAGACTGTCACCTGAACACAGCACCTTCAAAAGTCCACAGCACTCTGCTCAGCTTTTTTAGTTTTTTTGTGTTTTATTTTGTGTATTTCTACTTTTCTTGCGGCTCATTTAGTTGTTGTGGCCGAGTGGTTAAGGCGATGGACTCGAAATCCATTGGGGTTTCCCCGCGCACGTTCAAATCCTGTCAACAACGGTTGGTTTTTTCATGGACCAAGTTTCCCACTTAGAGAGCTACAGACCATGTTGGAGAATGTCTGTAATTGGCACGGCATTAAAGTATAGGAGAGCTGAGTGATGTTGTTCGGACTCATCTAAGAGGATCAGAGCACTAACTGGTGTTCAGTTTTCATTATCGATGATAGCGACACACTTTTAGTTCCACTTTCGGGGGAGAACTGCAACACTGCAACAGTGTTTCTGCAAACAAGGCGAGAGAGGAAGCCTGACAAAAAATTTCAGATCATGGAAATTGATATAGACGATATAATGTATCATTATATAACTTTAATTCCCTCCCTGACATTGTCTCACAATGAAGAATACATGGAAATCACTTAAGATTAGGGCAGGGGTCGGCAACCTGTGGCCACATGGGCCCTTTCAGCCCCCTGCTGTGGCTCCAGAGGAAAAGCTTATTTTGGAAAAAAATACAAATAAAAATAACAATTAATGGTCAATTAATCTTTATCAAACTTGATTTACGAAGGTTGATTTATTTATGACAATTATTTGAATTTCAAAACTGACATACAGCTGGTTGTTCTGTGAAGTTTTATAAAAAGCCCAAAAAGAAGTTCATATAGGCCGGTTAGCTCAGTTGGTTAGGCAGGAAATGCCTTTGATCTCCAGTGACGTCACACAGTCTCGCTGTGGAGTAGTGCATCAGTGAAACATTCATTCATACGCGAGGACATCACGAATATTGTTGGAATAGAAAATCTTATTTTTTCTGTGTGTGCTCCTGAGAAAGAGGCTCAAATCCAAACCCAGGAGACAGAAGTTGAGTGAGTCAGTGAGGAAGAAGCTGCTCGTTCTCCTTCAACAGTTTGATCTGAGGAAAAGTCACTTCCTCTTTTCAGGAATCAACTTCTACCATCTGTCCACTAGATGGAGATAACTGAGCATCAACTGAGAACTGAGTTCTTCATCATCTGGAAACAGTCAGCATTGTTTTCTTCAGCTGGAGCTCTTTGTTCAAATCTACATTGAGATTCAGAGCCAAATGTTTTTCCTTTCCTGGATTTACTTCATCATTTCAGTCACTCTGTGGATTCAGCTGACAAATGCAAAATACAACCAACATTTAAACGATGACGTGTTGAAACAAAACTGTATTGATTCAGTCTGGTCAGCAGAATATAACCTGATGAAATCAGCAACATTAAACTGATGTTTCTACATGAATGCATCACTGATTCTAAAACCATAAACTGAACATGAACACTCTGTACACTCAGCGTTACACACATGAAGACAACATCATGTGTTTAAGGTGATGTTGAGCTGAACAGGACTTGTATTGAACACACAGAGGGAGTGCACCGTTCCTGGAGATACTGCAATACCAGGTCGATGCGTGGAGTGGACGGAGCAAGCCCCTATTCCATCTCCCTGTTCCAAAAATCTATTTAATATATGGTCCCCGGGTAGGGGACGTATCAGATATTAAACTGATAAGAACAGATACTACACTTGATCTTAGCCAAAAGGCCGAGAAGCGATACCGCTAAGCTGTCGGAGGTAACGGAGTGTTTCTCCGCACCGACCCGCTCAGTGAGGGGTCAGAGTCGGCTTCAGTAACAACATCACTCCGAGAGAGAGACACAAACAGAAGACATGAAGAAACGAAGGAGGGATCAGAAAACAACCACAGACATGTTATTTTCACAAAGTTACGTTGTAGAGCAAAGAAAACGTCTCTTCTTGGTCACCTGTAAAACTTCATGTCTATGTCAATTTACCAGCTGAATATTATTGTGAAAACATCAGTTTGTCCTCTCATGTGATTGGCCTCATTTTTGGTGATTGACCCAAAAAGACTTCAGGCTGCATATGGAGAGAACAACATCAAGTCCTGAGAGGCTGCATGTGGCCTGTATGGGGATTGAACCCATGACCTTGGCGTTATTAGCACCACGCTCTAACCAGCTGAGCTAACCGGCCTGTGAGAAAATGTTTGATTGGCTTATTTTCACAAATCAAACTTAAATAATTACATTGCCTATCGTAGCTCAAAGCTTTTGATCCAGTGAGACATTTATAAGCAGTTAGAGCACATTGAACAGAACCTGTTGAAGTCAGAGAAGCCTTCCTGAATTCATGTTGTCTAACTTACTGACACTTGAATAATGGAACTGCAGACAGCGGACACATCATATGAGGGGCTCCTCTGGGATTTACACACAGAACCTCTTGCACCCAAAGTAAGAATCATACCCCTCGATCAGGGGTCTGCAACCTTTATTGCCATTATTTAGTGTGATATTGATTAAGAAAAACCAATAACATCCAACCACCACCCAAAACAGAGGTTCATGATGACCCTGTAGTTGGCACACACCCTCTGGTCCCCCTTCTTGAAGGGCTGTTCATCATTATTTTGTTTGTGTGTAGCTGTTCTGTTTTTAATGTTGGATCTTTCTTGTCAATAAAGAATGCTTGAATAAAGATCTGAATGAAAAGTAACATTTTTTCAATAATTTAAAAAGCCTTACCAAGGGCTTGTTGGTCTAGGGGTATGATTCTTGCTTTGGGTGCGAGAGGTCCCGGGTTCAAATCCCGGACGAGCCCTTCATATGACGTGTCCAATGATCTGCCCCCCTTCGGCTGTGGACATTTTACCTCCTTCACTTTCCAGCAAAACATTTCCAATATTATTTTTTTTAAACATTGATTCAATGTGGTCCTTAACCTGCAATATGCCCTTTAATGTAACATTTGTGACTTTCTAACTACTTTATAAACCCTCCACCCTCCATATCATTGATAAAACTTGCTGACTTTTGGGTTTGTTTTTTTTTTATATTGTTCAAAATAAACTGAAATAAAATCAAATGGTGATGTGTGTCCATCTAAAATAATGGGAAATAGTGACGTGAAATGTGATGTGAAGAAATTAAATGGATCATCAGAAAAACACGTCCTGCTGCACCACAGAGTATGTGAGCGTTTACCAAAAGTGCAAACAGATGACCTGACGCTGACGTGACTTGAACACGCAACCTTCTGATCTGGAGTGGTGGGCTTGAACCACCATCCTTTCAGTGAACAGCTGCTTCAGTGAACACGCTGACCGATTAACCCAAAGAGACATGTTGTTGCAGCGTGCAACCACCCCAGATGGGACTTGAACCCACAAGTCACTATTAGGTTCAAGTCCCATCTGGGGTGGTTTGCAGCAGAGTGGTGTAGCGTGGTTATGAGCCCATAACCTAGAGGTTGATAAATAAAACCAATCACTGCTGTGGAGACTATAATGTGAACCACTAAAGGGAAGAGGCTGCATCACCTGAACAGGGACTTGAACCCTGGACCCTCAGTTTAAAAGTCTGATGCTCTACCGACTGAGCTACTCAGGCTTCTGATGGGTGCATAATTCAGATGAAATTAAATTAATTATTTCAGCTTGACTCGAACAAACAGCCCTGTCCCAGCCAGGGGTTGCAATCGGTCAGCGTGTTCGGCTGTTTTCTGAAGGGTTGGTGGTTCGAGCCCACCCAGGGACGATCTTTGTTTAATTCACCGGTATTATAGTTCACACATGGAAGACCAGAGGATTTTTAAGTTGATGCTCAGTTATCTCCATCTAGTGGACAGATGGTAGAAGTTGATTCCTGAAAAGAGGAAGTGACTTTTCCTCAGATCAAACTGTTGAAGGAGAACGAGCAGCTTCTTCCTCACTGACTCACTCAACCTCTGTCTCCTGGGTTTGGATTTAGGTCTGGGTCTGGGTCTAAGACCAGGTGGGCCTGCTCAGAGTCTCTGTGTTGGATGTGAGCTGCTGAAATCTCTGAACACCATGACACAGATAATATCAGTCTGATGTGTCATCTGTAATCCAGATGTTGTCAGCAACAAACAGATGTTCCTGACAGAAGCTGTGCTGATTCACTTCAAGCAGCACATGAGCCTCTTTCTCAGGAACACACAGAAAAAATAAGATTTTCTATTCCAACAATATACGTGATGTCCTTGTGTATGAATGAATGTTTCACTGATGCAGATTTTTTCAGAACAACATCAACAACTAATAACTCTACAACGACACTGTGTGACGTCACTGGAGATCAAAGGCATTTCCTGCCTTTCATTGATCTCCAACATGACACAGATGCATAAGTCATACTATCTCACGTTCGCATTACTCTTCGGCGTTGATTATGAAGCACGGGAAGTCTTTATCTTGTGCAACACCCTGATCTCTCAACTATCCACTCAGCTTGGAGCAATTTATCCTGTGTAGTCATCCTACCAAATTACCAAAGTGAACACAAGTGTAATGTGTATACTGCAGCTGAGACATTTCAGGATGCCTGATCCAACAAACATTTGGCTGCTGGCCCAGTTTGGTTCTTTCTTCTGTCTGCAGAACTCAAAGGTATCTGGCAGGACCATGATTGTCTTTGGAGCTTCATTAACAGAGTGCACTGTACTGTGGAGGTCATGAGAAAAAAGTGGGAGGAGTCTTTGATCTCTTTGATGTCATTAGAACCTTTGTGACAGACCTTTGTGTTTTCTTCCTCTACGATACAGACACAAACTGGCAGTACTGATGCTGAGCTGCTTAAAGTGTCTGTCTTGTAAACAGGACATTCTGCATTCAAACCCCAGCAGTGCTTCGCTCTCAGTCAGAGTTGACCTCACCCGAAGTACCCCATAACTCTTGCCAAATGACTTTTTATGACCTGCTTGTTTTGACCTACATTTCCAATATTCTGCCTCCTCTTTCAACCACACCATGAAATATTGTGAGGTTGAATGCTGCACGCTGACTGCTTGTGTGTCCAAATGGCTTCAAACACATCTTTTTGCCATGAACTCCTCCAAACCTTTGGACACAGCTTTGAGCTTTCTCACAGGTGACACAGGTGTGCTGTATTCAGGCTCCAGTCTCTTGGCGTGGGTTCAAATCCCACCACTGCCAGGTCATCTCTCTCTCTGCCATTATTTAATATAATAATATATATTATATTTATAATATAATAATATACATTATATTATAATATATATACATTATATTATAATATATATATATGATATTTATAATATATGCATAGAAATACCAGAACGACAGCATGCAGGGGATGTAGCTCAGTGGTAGAGCGCATGCTTTGTATGTATGAGGCCCCGGGTTCAATCCCCGGCATCTCCAGCATTAATATTGCAGCATCACAAGCTTCAGTGGAGCAGTATTTGAGGGATCAGAGTGTTGGAGAGCAGAACTCTTTCCTGTGCTTCAGATACACTGTTTGTTTCTGAGCTGATTGTTAATGTTCAATAATCTTCTCAGCTGTTCTGAATGGTGACAGTGAGGCAGCCTTTGTGTTTACATCTGAATCACGTGATTTTGGAAATTCTTTCTAGCAGCTTCAAAGGAAAGACTTTCATTCTGTGAGTACTGTGACGTCATCAGGTGACATCATCAGGGGATGTATCAAAGGCAGCAGCTCTTCAGACTCACATCACAATTAGTTTTGTGTCTTATTAGGCTCCATTTGGTGGAAGCTGTGAATCGCAGGATTCAGGGGGAATACATCCATACATACATCTTCACTGAAATAATGACACCTGTGAGACAGCTCAAAGCTGTGTCCAAAGGTTTGGAGGAGTGAATGGCAGAAAGATGTCTTTGAAGCCATTTGGACACACAACCAGTCAGCGTGCAGCATTCAACCTCACAATATTTCATGTGGTTGTGGTTGAAAGACGAGGCAGAATATTGGAAATGTAACTTTGGGTCTAAAAAAAAAAAAAACAAAACTGATTATCGCCCAACGTGGGGCTCGAACCCACGACCCTGAGATTAAGAGTCTCATGCTCTACCGACTGAGCTAGCCGGGCTGCTAGACACGCAAAACATCCTCTAAAAAAAAAAATAAATAAAATTAAATTAAATTAAAAAAAAAAATGCAAAAAATCATTTCAAAATAAAAGCCATTGTCTACGGTGCTCATGTTCGGTCATAAATCCAGCCAACATAAAGCCAGAGTGTTCAGGCAACCACAATTACTCAACCACAAAAGCTCAAAAGTTTGCTGAAAAATTAGCCCATCAACGTGAGTACGCAAAGATTTCCTGATTAGATCGCACAGAGGCTCAAAATATACATGACTTCACATGTGTCTTTCATGAGACGTTTTCCAGCTAAAGGTCATGTCTCATAATGTAAAGGAACATTCAGTGTGTGTGTGCTCATCTTTCTGCGTTCTCCCCTCGATGCGTGGGTTTGAATCCCACTTTTGACAGAAGCTGCTTTTCATTCACCTCTACTGCTGTAAGGTGTAGTTTGTATTTTCCATGTGCAAACATTAGGAAACATCTAACATTAGGAGCAAGGCAACAACAAAACTGGAACTATTTGGACTGAACTGGATTTGAAACCTTCACTGTTGGACTTTGGATAAGTGGGTGGTGAACATCCAGCATGAATTTAGACAGCCACCCAGTGGTAGTGTGGCCACTGGGTGAAATGTGAAATGAGAAACATCACAGTCAGCCTTTCCAGACCCAGGTAGGTTTGCAGGTCTACCAGCAAGCAACAGTAACTTTGTGGCTCATGCTGTGCTGCGGAGAAGGGAAATTGGTGTTTTAGCTGTCGCAGGAGCTCAGAAGCTGTCTGGTTAGCTAAAGCTGCTAAAACTGCTAAAGTTACCACACCACACAGGGGATGTAGCTCAGTGGGAGAGCGCATGCTTTGCATGTATGAGGCCCCGGGTTCAATCCCCGGCATCTCCATTGTTGATAATGACGCACGATGTTAGGAGGGACACGTCATGGGCTCCAGTGGAGCGGTAATTGTGCTTTAGATACACTGTTTGTTTCTGAGCTGATCATTAATAATCAGTCAATGAACAATCTTCTCAGCTGTTCTGCATGGTGACAGTGAGGAAGCCTTTGTGTTTACATCTGAATCACATGTGATTTTGGAAATTCTTTGAAGAAGCTTCAAAGGAGGAGCTAATTAGTTTTCATTGAAAAGAAACAGACTGGCAGTGGTGGGATTCGAACCCACGCCTCCGAAGAGACTGGAGCCGATCACGGCTTGCATTAACCTGCATCACTCCGCAGGTTACTGTCATATAAGTACCGCGCGCTAACCGATTGCGCCACTGGAGCCTGTGCTGTGGCTTTCCTGACACGTTCTGTGAAACAAACTCTTCCACCCGAAATGGCTGAGTTGGGAGAATGTTGGACTGAAAATCTAAAAGTCGCTGTAAACAGCCCTTGTTACGTGAACGGGAACAGAGCCTGCTGAGGAAAGCCTGGGTCGACAAACCAAGTTGATAACCACCATCGTGATACTTGTTATCTCTGGTTGGAGCTTTCGACTTTGTCGAGCCAGCTCACCCAAACAAAGCCCGGCTCTGTTGAGCTTCCTTCGTAAGATACTCCTCTGCTCTCATCGTAAAAATTGTCTAAGTTTTAGACAAGATAAGTTCTGGAGATGCCGGGGATTGAACCCGGGGCCTCATACATGCAAAGCATGCGCTCTCCCACTGAGCTACACCCCCTCCATGGTGTGGTAGCTTTAGCAGTAGGAGCCAGCGATCCAGAAGTCTAATAATGTGAAAATGAAAAGTTTGGTGCTTTTAGTATTTCCATAAACCTTTTGTGACTTCTAACTTTCCCTGCACAGTGTTTTATCATGAAGTCTTTATCAGTGTGCTTCTAATGTGCAAATAAATTAAACTAAAGCAGACAGCAACAAAAAGGGAGACACACAGAGACTGAACAGGCTGATCAGGAGAACAGGCTCTGTGGTCGGCCTGACTCTGACGGTTGTTTGCTTTCATGGACCAAGTTTCCCAGGTGGGGAGCTACAGAGCATGTTGGAGAATCTCTGTAATCTGCACAGCCTTAAAATATGACACAGCTGAGTGCTGTTGTTTGGACTCATCTAGCAGAGAGACAAACTGTACCACTTCAGGTCCATTCAGAGAACATGGCGGGCTGGGTGACACAATCACCAGAAATATGTAATATCTATAAAACCATAGGAGTACAAATGAACGGTACCAAAACGGTAACAAAGTTACCGTTAGTTAGTTAAAGTTAGTTAAAGAGTGGCCTTTTGCACAGGAAGTGCTTATCATGTTGTAACCTACAGCTGATGAAAACCCAAAGGTAGTTTATTTCTACAACATCTGACTTTAGCAACAAGGAACTGCTGGGATTTAAACACAGGCTGCTTTAGTCCAGCCAACATACACAACCTTAATCTGCATTGGAATCATTCAACCTGTTACCGGCTCAAATCCACAGCACTGTACTCAGCTGTTTTTGCTGGCTGGTATCTGGTTTGGTTTCACCTGTTCCACAAAACTTGATTAATGCTCCAAAGAGAGACATGACGACCATGCAGTTAATTTAGTTCTTAACTTGATCAATGAGGCAGTGCTGGGATTTGAACCCAGGACCTCCTGTTTACTAGACAGGCGCTTTGACCAACTAAGCCACAGCACCACTCTGAAGTACAGGGATGTATTTTGGATCTTAAAAGACCCCCAATGTACGTGGCATAGCTGCCTTCCAAGCAGCTGACCCGGGTTCGATTCCCGGCCGTTGCCGTTTAACTTATAGCTTGAGATCCTGTAGATCTCATGCCAATGGTGCCCAACTGGTCTACAGACCAGGAGGAGGAGGAAACCGTTATATCTATTCAGCTACAGTCGGTCTGTTACAGTAGATACACACCCACAACAACACTCACACACATTGTTTAACATATTCTAAGAACAAGTCATGGACAGTGGTTGGCCTGTCCATCACCCTGGTAACTGGCCAGTTATATTCAGTTTACGCCAAGTTCATGGGTTCAAGCCCCATACTGGCCACATGCAACCTCTCAAAACTTGATTTCTTCCTCATTAAAGGTGTGTGTGTGTATACAAGTACAAATGCTAATAAAGATAAGTATATGCACCACAAAAGGCCTCTGATATAATAACACCGCTGCAGCAGCAAAGGAGAAACAGCATGAGAAGCATTTACTACTCAAGTCAACGTGTAAGTTTGGATGTACTCTTCAATTGATTTTACATTTACCTTTAAGAGATCGTAGTTTACAGTTACAAATATAAATGGGAATAAAATCCGATTTTCATTTCATCATCAAGAGGATGTCTCCACATGCGCACTTGTTCTTGGTGTTTTCACTAATTGTTAAATAAAAAAATACTATTTCATTCATCCAAGTGTAATTAGTTGTTATGTAATATATATTTTCTGTGTGGCTTAGTCTTAAAATTATAATGGTTGTGTGATCAACTCCTGCCTGAAATTTGGTTAAAAATTTGCCCATCAAAGTGAGTCCACAATACTCAAAGACCGCCTGATTAGATCGCACAGAGGCTCAAAATTTGCATTTCCTCATACGTGTGGAGTGGACAAAACCAGGTTGTTTCAATTTTCCAAGGACAGAATGGCAATATTTCGACATGTCAAAGGAATTTTGGTCTTTTAAAAGTCAAAAAAGGTCAAAAGTAGACCAAAAGAACTTTGTCCCCAAACACACCTTGCTGCAGTTGAGGTGAAAGAAAAGTGGTCTCTGTCAGAAGTGGGATTTGAACCCACGCCTCCAGGGGAGACTGCGACCTGAACGCAGCACCTTAGACCGCTCGGCCATTCTGACAACAAAGGCTGCAACAATAGCCGAAAAATTTGCTGAAAAATTAGCCCATCAAGAGACAGAGACATGCGGATCTTTTCCTGTTGCAGCCTGCTATTCCAGCTAGAGTTATCCTAAATATCTGCCTTTAAGGCCGTGAATGATTTCTAAATATCTGATGGTGAACGCAGAGGTTGTTAAAGGGCCACAAGACTTTAAGTTGCACCAATGGCCACCATCACTTTGAGTTACCGATGTGGGATAGATCCTCAGGACAGTTTTGTGCTTTGCTTTACCGTGTTGTTTCTCTGCAAGCCTTTGATGGAAGTTCAGTCCACAAAATGGTTGTATCAAATCTTCATCAAGTTAGAGCGTGGTGCTGATAACACCACAGTCATGGATTTGTGACGAATGTGGGCATCGATCCAGCTCCCTCTCACATGCATGTCAAGGGCTCGTTGGTCTAGGGGTTTGATTCTCGCTTTGGGTGTGAGAGGTCCCGGGTTCAAATCCCGGACGAGCCCTTCACATATTGTGTCCAATAATCTGCACCCCTATTCAACTACCTTAAGGAAGGAAAGTCTGACACAAAGAAAAAAGGCAAGCTTGTGGGTTCACAAGATTATATCAGGATCTGACCTTTTCCTGTTCCATCAGTAACCATCAAAGGAGATGCTGATTCTGTGATGTCACAAAGGTTCTAATGACATCACAGAGATCAAAGACTCCTCCCATTTTTTTCTCATGACCTCCACAATAGAGTGCACTCTGTTAATGAAGCTCCAAAGACAAACGTAGTGTGTCACTTCCTTGAAGGTTTGAACGATGTGTGAGTCTGAAGAGCTGCTGCCTTTGATCCATGTAACAGTGTATCTTTCATCCAAAGTCACAACTTTGAGAAGTTAGACAATGTGAGACATGTGGCATTATTGCAGTGAAACGGGTGAAGTTATGTGGTAGTGTGGCCGAGCGGTCCAAGGTGCTGGATTTTGGTTCCAGTCTCTTCAGAGGCATGGGTTTGACTCCCACCACTGCCAGTTGTCCAAGCTGTGCGCTACAATCATGAAGAGTTTAGTTAAATCTAAAACTGTTATGAATGACAGATTTAGAGTCCAGAGTGCTCATGATGACACCATGGAACCACATGTAGCTGTGTGAAGTTTGTCTGTGTTACTTGAAGTATCCTGACAAGAGACTTGTCACAGTGAAGACACCAGCTGAAGCTGTAACATAATCTTCAATCAGTGTCAACAGTGTGGCCTTTGTGTCCTTTTAATTAAATTTAGCGACTGTTCCTGGAGTTAATGGAGACTTTTGTGGAGGAACTGACAGGAAAGCGCACATCACTCTGCAGCTATCAACAGCAGATGCTGCAGTGAGCCCCGTCCCAAAGCCCTCACCTGTTCAGTCTATTTATGAAACATTTCAGAAGTCTCAGTCTGACCCCTGTGGTTCATACTTGACAGTATGTTTTCAGTCAGACCTGCTGATCTGCAGTGATGGGCTGTGTGTGTTTATGGGGGGTGTAGCTCAGTGGGAGAGCATTTGACTGCAGATCAAGAGGTCCCCATTTCAAATCTGGGTGCCCCCTGCCACCACCATGAAACTACATGCTTTCATACGCAAGCACAAAGAAAAAGAAAAATCTTGCCTTTGTCTTTTTCTGTTTGTTCCCAACAGTGCTCATTAGTTTAATATATAGAAAACCTAAAGTAGGATTTGATTCCATAACAGCAGGACAAAGTGTGTCATTAATCTTCTGGATTCTACAGACTGAGTTCATGTTCTGATAGATTTATTTTACAGCTGTAGTAACAATAAATCTCCAGCAGGTGGAAGTATTGCTGCTCAGATGTCATGTACACTGTGGGACACACAATACTCACAGAGGACTTTATTGTGCTGCAGTGAGATGTATAAAAAGCTCCAGTTCTACAGTCAGAAGATGTCCAGTCTGAAGGTGGATGAGTTCTGACTGCAGAAGAAAGTTTCAGAGCATCTTCAAATGGCTGATTATTGATCTGTGATCAATCCTAACCCTATAAACACTGATCATCTTCAGGTTGGTACAACAATCAATCAAATATGTTGCTTTCTGGGTCTGAACATTAATAATAAGAACAAGTGTTGACAAAAAATGCTGTCTGTGACATTCACATTAGAGTTCCAAACAATATGTAAACTCCATGTCTGAATAGAGGTGGATGTGTGAACGTGTGTTAAAATCAGAGAGAATTTACACTCATTCAACTCAAATCCAGGAACATCCCAAACATGACTATTAGTCCTGTCTGAGAGTTTCCTCCACTGACAGCAAACATACTGTATATCCATACTGATCACTGTGATCAGGTTTGAATCATCTCTGTGAGAATCCCACATGAAGCTGTCAGTCCTGCTGGATACACACACATCCCACTGAACACATTTTACCTCACTATCATATGAAGAAATATCACAAACCAGATGAACTTCTCAATGTGATGATCAGAGAGCCTTTAGATTTCATCATCATATGATAGAAACATGTTGGTTTTTTTATGAATATATTTTAATTAGTAAATGGCAGAGAGGCCTTCAGGAAACAGAGAGAGAGAGAGATGACCTGCAGGATCAACCCCTGGCCACATTATAGACTCCACAGCAGTGATAGGTGACACTGATTTATGAAATAATGAAACCATGAGTCTTTCATGTTCAAGGCCCATTTGTGCAGGAAAGATCTTGAGTCTGGCACCTCAGACCACTCAGCCATCCTGACACGTGTCCAGCTGCCAGTCTCTGGTGAGGAAACAGAAAAGTTAATGATAGCTTTGATATCAGCAGGACAGGCAGCATTATCATGTTTTGTTTTGCGCCTGTAAAACTGCAGAGACACAGAGGACATGGCCTGACTGTGTGTCACATAAATGTCTGAAACCAATCTGTTACAGTTCCAATAGTTGACATAATTCACCTGTGACCTGCACCCACCTGCAGTATTTCAATTTCTAGATCTGCCCTCCTGAATCTGACGGTCCAAGTGCTGCATTTCTTTGACAGTTTTTGGATTTTTTTCATCTGATGAATTTTGTAAATCTATTTTATTGGTAACTGGTAACACATAAGGAGGACATTAAATCATACAGCTGCGCATGAATTCCACAGAATGACCCTCTGATGTTTACTGAACATCCATCCATCTCAGGTTCTAGACCCAACCACTAAATTCTCATTATTAACTACAGACTACATAGTCTAGATTGGATTCAAAGTCCAGAGTGCTAACCATTACCTGATGGAACAACAGGTCCATGATTTGATGTGGGTCAAAGGTGCTGGCTTGAGGCTCCAGCGTCATGGGAGACGTCTGTAGACCATAAGCCATTTAAAAAAAAGAATAATGAATAAACAATTATCAAATAAAATGAACCGAATTTTATTGACTTTTAGGACAGCCACTAGCGATTTTCCTTACTGAGGAGTGACATCAGAGCTCCGTCTCACTCAGCAGAAGAACAAAGGAGGAGCTTGTGTTTGAACCTGTGTGGGAAACACGTGTCACAACAAAGCAAAGCCGTTTAATTGATTTGGTTTGTTTGTTTCTTTTAAACATATTTTTATTTGAGAGAATCAGCACTCATCACAGTAATTTACAGTAACAAGCGTCCCTCTGTCTTTTCTTTTTCCCCCGTAGTTATTTAACCCCCCACTCCCACCCTGCTGCTACAGACCAACACAAGTAAACATATGCAACGTAAAATACAATAAAATATATAAAAACTAAAATAATAAAAACATTTGATTTGGGTTGTTGTTGGTTCTTATGAATGTTGTGATAATCCCTGCAGGTTAGATTTATGAAAATTGCCACGTTTTTGATTTTGATGATGTTCCTTTTGGCAACGGTCTGTTCCCCTGAGGTTAGTCTGTGCTGTGCTGGGTGCCCCCGACGTGCCCGGGGTCCTTTGGGTGCTCTGTTTGTTCCAGGCCTCGTTGGCGCAGTAGGCAGCGCGTCAGTCTCATAATCTGAAGGTCGTGAGTTCGAGCCTCACACGGGGCACAGCTTTAGTTAATAATGAGGAGTTAGTGGTTTAAACCTCAAATGCGGAAACAAGTGAAGAGAATAAGTTTGATCTGAGGAAAAGTAACTTCCTCTTTTCAGGAATCAACTTCTACCATCTGTCCACTAGATGGAGATAACTGAGCATCAACTGAGAACTGAGTTCTTCATCATCTGGAAACAGACAGCATTGTTTTCTTCAGCTGGAGCTCTTTGTTCAAATCTACATTGAGATTCAGAGCCAAATGTTTTTCCTTTCCTGGATTTACTTCATCATTTCAGTCACTCTGTGGATTCAGCTGACAAATGCAAAATACAACCAACATTTAAACGATGACGTGTTGACAGAAAACTTTATTGATTCAGTCTGGTCAGCAGAATATAACCTGATGAAATCAGCAACATTAAACTGATGTTTCTACATGAATGCATCACTGATTCTAAAACCATAAACTGAACATGAACACTCTGTACACTCAGCGTTACACACATGAAGACAACATCATGTGTTTAAGGTGATGTTGAGCTGAACAGGACTTGTATTGAACACACAGAGGGAGTGCACCGTTCCTGGAGATACTGCAATACCAGGTCGATGCGTGGAGTGGACGGAGCAAGCCCCTATTCCATCTCCCTGTTCCAAAAATCTATTTAATATATGGTCCCCGGGTAGGGGACGTATCAGATATTAAACTGATAAGAACAGATACTACACTTGATCTTAGCCAAAAGGCCGAGAAGCGATACCGCTCAGCTGTCGGAGGTAACGGAGTGTTTCTCCGCACCGACCCGCTCAGTGAGGGGTCAGAGTCGGCTTCAGTAACAACATCACTCCGAGAGAGAGACACAAACAGAAGACATGAAGAAACGAAGGAGGGATCAGAAAACAACCACAGACATGTTATTTTCACAAAGTTACGTTGTAGAGCAAAGAAAACGTCTCTTCTTGGTCACCTGTAAAACTTCATATCTATGTCAGTTTACCAGCTGAATATTATTGTGAAAACATCAGTTTGTCCTCTCATGTGATTGGCCTCATGGTGTGTCCATCAAAATAACCCCCCTGTCTGCACGGATTCTCTGAAGATTCGGCTCTCCTCGACTGGACTCGGCTTTTTTCGACCGAAAGAGAGAATAATAAAATGATTATTCTCTTCCACAGAATAAGACCACAAATGACTGAAGACCCACAAATTTAAAATAGCATTCAAGGTCATTTTACCCAGCATTACTGCCATCATTTCATCTTAACATAAAGTCCGTTATGTCCGTTTAATGCTAACATACAATGGAAAACGCCATAGACCGGCTAACGGGATTAGCATCAGTACCGCGATCATTTTAAAGCGTCAGTGAATTTATTCCAACTCCAACATGGCAGTAATACAGACATGTACAACAACACTTACAGACATGTATTCTCTCAGCTCTTACAGAACAATAAAACAGCAGGAATTTAGTTTCTATCGGTCTGTTTTTGTCTGATACTCGACATCATTAAAAACCTGCTGTCACACTACTGACCCCTTCAGATGAAGGAAAAAACTGTATTCTACATATTAATACAATAACAATACAATAACACAATAATAACACAATAACACCTGCAATGGTGTTATTGTGGTCAGCATAGCTTCCTTCCAAGCAGTTGACCTGGGTTCGATTTCTGGCCATCGCAGTTTCCTGTTATCCTTCCTCAAATCTGAAGCATTATCCCCAAAAACCCCGACCTGTAAACTAGAGGAAGGTTAATCTTTTTTCTGTGATCTGACGAGTCCTTCTTTAAACTCGCAGGACTAGTGTGTTTCATTTAACTATACATAAAAAACTATAAATCAAATATAATCAAATCAACTAT
This sequence comes from Echeneis naucrates, assembly GCF_900963305.1. Taxonomy (NCBI): domain Eukaryota; kingdom Metazoa; phylum Chordata; class Actinopteri; order Carangiformes; family Echeneidae; genus Echeneis; species Echeneis naucrates. Next base: position 6,452,625 of record NC_042512.1, on the reverse strand, counting down.
AAATCAAACTAAACAGAAGTTGAAAACCTGCTCCCTGCTCTTCCTCCAACAATACTCTGCTCCACTTCTTCTGGGCCTTCCTCTCCATATTTGGCTTTCTGCCAGCATAACCTGCAACCAAAATATGAAATGATTAAAAGTGTGAATAGATACATTACTGACACCCGCTTACAATCAAGCACAATGTTTGTTCCTAAATGGCCTTTTGTAACAATCATTACTCAGACAGCAGGAAGTGTACTTCATAGAAGTAGCCACATGAACATTTTTCTTCCATGGGAAGTGAAGGCAGCAAGAGCCCTGTCCTTTGAGGAGGAAACTATCCAGGCTGGAAAATGCTGAGTCATGGGAGCGTTGCTGCGCATGGTTGTTGTGGCCGAGTGGTTAAGGCGATGGACTTGAAATCCATTGGGGTTTCCCCGTGCAGGTTCAAATCCTGCCAACAACGGTTGGATGGATCACAGCATGTTCTGGTTTCATGCTTCTTTAAATTGGTCACTGGCTGCTTCTGGTTATGTTTGATGAACAACTTCCAGCACAAAAATCATGCTACACGTCAGGAGAAATGACACTTCCCGTTCGTTTTCTGAGTGCGCTCAGAACAACTTCATTCTCAAATCACATCCTCAGCTCCAACCTACATGGAGCTACGACACTGTGTGACGTCACTGGAGATCAAAGGCATTACCTGTCTTTCATCGCTCTCCCACTCACACGTTCGTGTCAGATGGATGAGCGCATGCGCACAAAGACGCACATGACTCGTTTCTCGAACGAATGATAAATGGCAAATAATAATGACAAATAATAAATGTAAAAGCACAAAAACCCAAAGATCCAACTCAGTTTGAAAATATTTTTAATCTTTAATTAAATGTAAATCATTTAAAAATGTTGAACTATTTACATTTAAACCACATAGACAAGTATGAAGGATGATACAACAGGATGTAAATGACAATCCTGCTAACAGTTTTAGCTCGTCTTTGGTTCAGATTGGCATGAAGAAAAACCAAGTGGCTCAGCTTTGATGGCTTTCTTGGTTCCTTTTTAGGACAAATAAGGAGAAGGAAAGAGTCGAAGTGAATGAGAATATTCTCTCGTGATCACAGCTGAGGCTCCCTCCCCCGAAAAACCTGATTGGTCCTTCCATGTCCCCTCAGTTATCATTGGCTCTCAGTGGTGTCATTCATTTGGAGTGACAGCGCGTTGTGTAAAGTTGTTTAAGTGGCTACAGCTCGACATTTTGTGAGAAAATGGAAAACAAAATAAAACTTAGAAGTGAACTGAAAAGAGGAGCAGTGCCGAAAACAAGTTCAGGAAGTTGTGCTGCTAACTAAATGCTGTAAATTCACCAGTCTGAGTTTTGAAACAAACTTCCGTCATCCTGCAGCACCTGTAGCAAATATTCACCGGAGTTCAGGTAAGAACTCTGATGAGAACATTAATGCTGAATTTCTGTAAAGTTGTCTTTTCTCTGTTTGCATGTGAAACTGTTCTTAAACAACATTTAATCGACATGTTGAGCAGAGTCCTCATTGTTGAAGGTCGTTACGTCGTTATGCTAACATAGCTAAGTTAGCTAATTTGGTTAGCATGCTAACTTTGCTAATTTAGCTAGCATGCTGACGTATCTTAATTAGCTAATTAGGCTTCGTTAGCATGGAAAAACATTTATGCTGTTGAAGTGACGGCCTCAGTTTGAACTCGAATTAAAGACTTGTTCTTTCAGAGGAAACAGAGCAGCTCTGTGTAGGTCAGCAGGCTGAAGTACTGTTAGTCAGAGCACACCTGGACCGACAGGTGAAAATACAGAGAAGGAGAAATTTACTTGGTGTTTGATTATTTCTCCTCAAAGACAGTTAATGATGTGTAAACTTTGTCCTCCAAACTTTTGGACACACCAGGGAAGGATAAGGACCCTGATGAAGACATCACTGAATCTGATGACAGCAGAAGGTCCTTTCTGTGATGGAGTGATGATGAGGGTTGTTTCTTTTTGGGTGATGTTGTGGGGAGGAGGTTTGTCCACATCTGGTTATGGATGGCTGGCTCCTGTGTTCAGGGGGAGGACGTGGAGATGCTTCTGTCTCTCTTTAGCCCTGATAAAGGAGCAGGGTTGGAATTGTGACAAACAAGAAATGAAGAATAGACAGAGGACAGTTCATTTGGCCAAAACATATTCAGTACATTTTTTCAGACAATGCCAAATAACTTATTTTCTTACCAACATCCAGACATGAGAAACTCAGTGCTGCTTGGAATATATAACATATAAAACACAGCTGCTCTCCATGAAAAGCAGCAGTCAGCACAGTCTGGATACAACAGTGGTCAGGGCTGTATAATGTGTGTTTATATTGAATGTGCTGAAGCGTTAATAATATAATCCCAGTAATTTAATCATTGACAGACTCTGTGATTGATTTCCCAGCATTTTTTGCAGCTTCTGTGAGCAGCAACTCTTTTGCTTTTTGTTCATTTTATTGATTTATAGTCTTTATGTTTTCTTAATTTTATAGTTGTGAAATTCAGTATTGTGTCCTCTCCCTGGGGTCGGTTGGTTGGATCCAGCCCCTTTTATGTGAAAGTGCACAGATGTAGATGGAAAATCTGGGTTTGCTTAGCAAGTTGATAACCACCTTTGTGAATAACCACTGTCATATACAGGGTTCCTGTGGGTCCTTAAGAAGTCTCAAAATGTCTTAAATTTAAATCCGGGTATTTGTGTCCTGAAATTGTCTTAAAATCACCATAAATTTGCTACAGGTATAAAATTTACAGGCGGTTAGGATAAGGGTTAGGGTTATGTTAATGGGAAAGCATAGTGGTTGACCGTAAAACATGGTGTGTTTGATGTCTGGTTGCGTGCCGCCATTACATACGCGTTGCAGTGAGCGGTTCAACATGCAGAGATGGGGAAGTGAAAATTTTATGAAAAATGGATGGAAGAGGGTGCATTTAGGAGGTGGAAAGCAACAATGAGGCAATGTGCAAATTATGCAAAAAGACTTTTTCGTTAGGGACCATGGGATCAAAGCCATCCAGTCGCATATGAAGGGAGGAACGCACTCAAGTGCTGCCACAGTGGGGTCAGGTTTAAACTGTCTTCAAGTTAAAAAAAAAACAAAAACAAAAAAAGTCTAAAATTTCATTTGTTGAGGTCTTAAAAAGCATTACATTTTACTCTGAAAATGGTGCAAGAACCCTGATATAGTATGCCATTATGCCATTTCTAATCTGATCATTTTGTTTATGCTCATTTATTTATTTGCTTTATTTATAGCTCATCTGCATATTGTAGACAAACATAACTGTGACTGTGGGCATGTATAATAATGTTGCCTTATAGTATTAAAATACAAAATCATTTATTTGTCCCATATTGTACATCACATCATATAAATCAAAGGTCATTGGAGCCTTGTGATCTACCTGATGTGGATTATTACTGTCTGTTAATGATTGACTTCAATTCATTCCAAAGTTTAGAGCTGCTCTGGTATCAGATTTTCCTGTAAGTCATATTCAGTTTTCCACAGAGAGCTCAGCCATTTTTTTCATGGAAGCTGCAGTTAAAGTTCACCTTCACTCATCAGCTGCATGAAGATTAGTTCAACCATCAGGTAACGTAACCAACAGCTTTAATCCTGTTTGTTCCAGTGAATGTTGAACTAATTTTAAAACAGATTGTAAAGCCTACAAAATGGAAATTTAAAATTATTCCATTGCATAGGTGTATAAAATAATAAACTTCACTCCTTCTGACTCCTACAGATAAAAAAAGTTATATATTATTTAGGAATTGACATTTAGAAATTTATTTGAAAACTGACAGTTTGATGCTCATATCTGGGGCCATGATGATCATTTTCAACCGGCAACCTTCTCAGATATATAAAGAAGAGTAACTAACTGAGATGGGCTGTTGAAGAGTTGAAGAACATGACAAAAAGACAGGAAGATAGACAAAGGGGATAAAATAACACAAACTGGTCACTTCAGTTTAAGCTTAACTATTAAAGGAAACTGTTATATTCATTTAAATGTTGCAGTCAGTGAATGCTTTAATCGTGATGATGAGCCATCAAACTCCTCACAGCTCCCTGTTCAGATTCCAGATAAAGAGGGTTGGTTGTGGATGATGTGGTTACTTACTAACAAGATCTCTTCAAATGGTTGTGATAAAGACATGAACTCATAAAATCACTGCTGAAAACATCAGCATGATATCAGTTAAACCAGCAGAATGTTATCTGACAATTTACTTTAATTTGTTTCCAGCAATATCTCCTCATGAAATACAAAATATAAAAGATAATGATTAAAAGGTTTTGTGGCTTTTTTTTTTTAAACATCAAGATCAAAGCTACGAGATGTATTGTAGAATTTCAGTAAAATATTAACACCAGAGATTATAAAACTACACTGCAGTTGTTGATACAAACATAACTTGTGGGGGATGTGGCTCAGAAAAAAACTAATCATGAAGATGGTATTTCTTCAGCTGTTTACTTGATTTGGGGTTTCAATTGTTCATAAATAATTTTCTAAAATTAAAAAATATTAGCTTTCTCACAATGGGATATTATCCTCAGGTAAATAAAAATTAGACTTTGATATTAAAGTCATGAAGAAATCCATATTTCTGATCTGTTGGTTGAACTCAGAGTGACATAGTTGTTATGGTTGGCTCTGAATGATTGTGTAACTTTTCCAGCAGGTGGAGGCTCAGCTATGAATCAGTGTGAGGACAGAGAGGAGGGAGCCCCTCCCTCTAAAACCACTCTGTGTGGGGAACATGAGAGTCAGACCAAAGCTCAGAGGTGAGATGTGGAGTTATTATTAATATTGCACTTTTCAGTTACATTAACAAAATTCTTCATGTTAGTCAAATGAAAGACATTCAAACTGTCAAAGTGATATGTAAATTTAATTTAACTGAAAAATAAATCAGACAATACATTATTCTGGAACATTTGTGGCTATACAAATGAAAATTCAAGTATTTTAATTTAATCTAATCAGTTTCTGCTCAGTTTCTTGGTTGTTGATTATTTTACTGTCAGCTCTGTTTCTACTAGCAACCAGAAGTCAAGACCGGATTCTCCTGAACTGAGCTGTGTGTCCATGAAGAGTGATCGGTCTATGAATCGTCCTTATAACTTTAAGGATGGACAACAGTCTGCTGTATCCAGCTGTGTGTCCATGAAGAGTGATCAGTCTATGGATGACTTTATCAAAGAAAAAAGGTAAAAGCTGATCATTTGTTGTTGTCTGACTCATTAAAGGTATCAAAGCTTGTCTATCAGTTTCTCTGCTGTTCATAGAAAACTCCTGGAACAAACTGTGTGTTTGTGTCTTTTCTCCTCAGAGTTCAGTCTGACAAACATCATCACACAGACCTGGACTCCATATTTATGGTGTGTAAATGTTCATCCAGTGACTACAACAGACACCAACAAAGACTTGAGTTTGAAGCTGCACTCTTTAGACCAGTAGAGCTTTACTCTGTGACAGACAGGAGTTGAATTGGGATTGAACAGGTTTGGGGTGGGAGAGAGTGGGAGAGGACTGGGAGTTGTAGTTCACCACAGAGCAATAATCCATCAGCCTCAACAGATATGTTCTGTATGAATATGGTCTGTTGGAGACTTTTACAAAACATTTCTGCTCCTCCTTCTTCATCTTCAGTGAGTCTTAAAGAAAAGGTTGTTATGTAGTTGTTTTCCAGAACATTTGAGCTGTGACTTAATAACAAAGACCAAAGTTAATCAGATTCAGTCCTGGACCTCCATGGACTCTGTCTCTACAGGGTTTAAAGATGGAATAATTCATCAGTGAACGAGTTCAGGTGGTCTGATCCATCTTCAGCCACAGTCACAGTTAATACCCTGAATTTTCACTTCCTAAGTTGATGTGTTGAAGGGCTGTATCAGTTTGGTCTTCATGTGATGATCAGGATCTCTGTGTTGTCAGAATCTAAAGTCAAACTTAGTAAGTTACACCAGTGAAGTTAGTTTAGTGAAGTCAGCAGGTCTGAATCTTTATGTGTAGCTCTGGAAAGAGACGTGGCAGCAGATGATACAGCAGCAGCTAAAGTTGAACTCTGCTGACTGATGATCTGATGCTTTGATCCATCAGTTTATACTGAGAGTGAACTTTACACAGGATGTTATTGTGTTCCAGCTGCTGGAGGAGAACATTGTCTGTTATGTGAAGAACGAGCTGAAGAAAATCAAAAGGAGTCTGAGTCCAGATTACCCACAATTCATCAAGAATGAGGATGATGAGGTGGATGAAGAGCAGAGGAGGAGCAGAGAGGCATTTCTGAAGATCACAGTGAACTTCCTGAGGAGGATGAAGCAGGAGGAGCTGGCTGACTGTCTGCAGAGCAGTAAGAGAATTTAACATGATGGATCAATTAGACATTTACTAAAGTCTGAGGAGATGGAGAGAAATATGATCATATTCTTATTCTTTAAGAGAAGTAAACATCAACCTAGTAATTTATTCTTTGATCTTATTTGTATTTTGCCCATTCAGAGTTTAATGTGCCAATTTGTCGAAGTAAAATGAAATCTGGCCTGAAGAAGAAGTTCCAGTGTGTGTTTGAGGGGATCTCTAAAGCAGGAAACCCAACCCTTCTGAATCAGATCTACACAGAGCTCTACATCACAGAGGGAGGGACTGGAGAGGTCAATGAGGAACATGAGGTCAGACAGATTGAAACAGCATCCAGGAAACAGGACAGAGCAGAAACAAGCATCAGACAAGAAGACATCTTTAAACCCCCACCTGGAAGAGACCAACCAATCAGAACAGTGATGACAAAGGGAGTGGCTGGCATTGGGAAAACCGTCTTAACACAGAAGTTCACTCTGGACTGGGCTGAAGACAAAGCCAACCAGGACATAGAGTTCACATTCCCCTTCACCTTCAGAGAGCTGAATGTGCTGAAAGAGAAGAAGTTCAGCTTGGTGGAACTTGTTCATCTCTTCTTCACTGAAACCAAAGAAGCAGGAATGTGCAGCTTTGATCACTTCCAGGTTGTGTTCATCTTTGACGGTCTGGATGAGTGTCGACTTCCTCTGGACTTCCACAACACTGAGGTCCTGACTGATCCTACAGAGTCCACCTCAGTGGACGTGCTGCTGACAAACCTCATCAGGGGGAAACTGCTTCCCTCTGCTCGCCTCTGGATAACCACACGACCTGCAGCAGCCAATCAGATCCCTCCTCAGTGTGTTGACATGGTGACAGAGGTCAGAGGGTTCAATGACCCCCAGAAGGAGGAGTACTTCAGGAAGAGGTTCAGACATGAGGAGCAAGCCAGCAGGATCATCTCCCACATCAAGACCTCACGAAGCCTCCACATCATGCGCCACATCCCAGTCTTCTGCTGGATCACTGCTACAGTTCTGGAGGAGGTGTTGAAGACCAGAGAGGGAGGAGAGCTGCCCAAGACCCTGACTGAGATGTACATCCACTTCCTGGTGGTTCAGTCCAAACTGAAGAAGGTCAAGTACGATGGAGGAGCTGAGTCAGATCCACACTGGAGTCCAGAGACCAGGAAGATGATTGAGTCTCTGGGAAAAGTGGTTTTTGAGCAGCTGCAGAAAGGAAACCTGATCTTCTATGAATCAGACCTGACAGAGTGTGGCATTGATATCAGAGCAGCATCAGTTTACTCAGGAGTGTTCACACAGATCTTCAAAGAGGAGACAGGGCTGTACCAGGACAAGGTCTTCTGCTTCGTCCATCTGAGTGTTCAGGAGTTTCTGGCTGCTCTTCATGTCCATCTGACCTTCATCAACTCTGGAGTCAATCTGATGGCAGAAAAACAAACAACCTTCCTGTGGTCAAAACTGTTTGGAAATAAACGTGAACCTTTAATTCTCTACCAGAGTGCTGTGGATGAGGCCTTACAGAGTCCACATGGACACCTGGACTTGTTCCTTCGGTTCCTTCTGGGTCTTTCACTGCAGACCAACCAAACTCTCCTACGAGGCCTGGTGACACAGACAGGAAGTAGCTCAGAGACCAATCAGAAAACAGTCCAGTACATCAAGACAAAGATCAGTGAGAATGTGTCTCCAGAGAAAAGTATCAACCTGTTTCACTGTCTGAATGAACTGAATGATGGTTCTCTGGTGGAGGAGATCCAACAGTCCCTGAGATCAGGACGTCTCTCCACAGATAAACTGTCTCCTGCTCAATGGTCAGCTCTGGTTTTCATCTTACTGTCATCAGAAAAAGATCTGGACGTGTTTGACCTGAAGAAATACTCTGCTTCAGAGGAGGCTCTTCTGAGGCTGCTGCCAGTGGTCAAAGCCTCCAACAAAGCTCTGTATGTGCAAATAAATCCACCCAGATCAAGTAAATTTTTTTCTTTAGTTGAGAATCAAAAACTGTTTATTTCATCACTTATCTTGTTTTGCTGATTCCTCTTCA